>NW_026067938.1:12959368-13018245 GCF_014885135.2 Alexandromys fortis
GGGGAGGACCTTGGACTTTCCACAGGGCAGGGAACCATGACTGCTCTTTGGATAGGAGAGGGAGGGGGAGAGGAGTGGGGGGAGGGGGAGAAGAGAGGGGGGAGGGGAGAAGAGTGGGGGGAGGGGGATGGAAATGGGAGGCTGGGAGGAGGCGAAAACTTTTTTTTCTTATTCTCAATAAAAAAAATAAAATAAAAAAATAGATTCATAAAAAAATTAAAAGGCTTCTATAGAGCAAAGAAATCAATTACTAAGTGAAGAGATGGTCTAGGTAATAGGAGAAAATCTTGCCACCTATTTATCTCACAGGATTAATAGCCAGAATATAGAAACAACTGGAAAAGTTATCATTAAAAAAATAATCCAATCAAGTAATTGGCTGCTATAGGATATTATTTTAAGATGTGTCACATTTGTCTATGCTGTGAAACATTTGTTAAATGATGCAAAGTGTGTTGCAATCTTTTATGTTGCTTTTGTTTGAAGCTGTGTTATTTTGTCTATCTAAAATACCTGATTGGTCCAATAAAGACCTGAACTGTCAATAGCAAGGCAGGAGGAAGGATAGGTGGCACTGGCAAGCAGAGAAAGCAAATAGGAGGGAAAATCTAGGAGGAGAGATCAGGGAGTGAGAAAAGAAGGGGACTGCCACACAGCCACACAGCCAGATACTGAGGAAGAAGGAAAGAAAAGATATACAGCAATACAGAAAAGTAAAAGCCCAGAGGCAAAAGGTAGATGGGATAATTTAAATTAAAAAAAAAGTTAGCTAAAAACAAACCTGGTCATTCATAAGAAAGAATAAGACTGTGTGATTTATTTGGGAGTGAGGTGGTGCATCCCTGTATTCCCCCCCCCCAAAAAAAAAATTAAAGCAAAGAGTAAAGATTAAAAGAGTAAAACAACCAACTACAATGAACAAATAAATTGCAAAATCATTTTGAAAAATCAATGTATAAATGGTCCATAAGTATATATAAAAATGATACAGATCAAAGAACTTGGTACTCAGTTTCATCTCTGTTAGGAGTAGGATCATAAAGAAAATAACAGATGCTAGCACCTGGAGGAACAGGAATCATTAATTCCTGCTGGGAACCTGCACTGGTGCAGCTACCATGGAAATCAGTATGGAGATTCCTAAAAATCTGAAGGTCAGGGGCTGGAGAGATGGTTCAGTGGTAAGGCACTTGTAGCTTTTACAGAGGACTCAGGTTCGGTTCCCAATACCCACAGTGCAGCTTACACCCATCTGTAACCCCAGTTTTAGGTGATTTGATAAATGAATTGCACAAAGATGGAAGATTAGAAAACATAAAAAAGAAAGAAAATTGAGAAAAATGGAAAGACTAGGAAAGCTGACAGGGAACTATAATAAAAGATTAAATTATATTTAATACCGACCAATTATAGCATGGACCAGGGTGGTTTGAAAGCAAAAGTCAGAGTGAATATTTGTTTCATGGATAAGATGGCCATGCTACAAAGTCACTGGATATAGAGAGAGAGCTAGAGATGGCTTAACCCATTGGTTACTCATTATACTTTATTGGTTACCATCATTACTTAAGGAAAATTCAGCTTTGGTGGTCTGGTGTAGGAGGTCCTTCTATATTTGTGTTGCTTTCATTAGTTATTAAACTGCCTTGGCCTAGTTGATAGGGCAGAACTCAGGTAGGCAGGGAAGACAGAACTGAATTCTGGGAAGAAGGGCAGAGTGGCACGTGCCATGTTTCTCCTGCCCAAGATGGACGCTGGTTAGACTCATGCCGGTAAGCCATGACCTCGTGGTGAACACAGATGAATAGAAATGGGTTAGCTCAAGATGTGAGAGTTAGCCAATAAGAAGCTAGAGATAATGGGCTAGGAAGTAATTTAATTAATACTATTTCTATGTGGTTATTTCATGGGGTTAAGCTAGCCGGGCAGCTGGGACAAAAAGCAGGCCTGCTTCCTCCATCAACAGTGGTCTGAGCTCTGACATCTACTTTCCTTGACTTGATCATTTGGCGTTAGTGTGATGATGTGGTGTAGAAATTACTAACAATGTTCAAATATATCTAAATATATTACACAAATTTTAGTAGGGGAACATAAATGCTAGATCCAAAAGGGTCATTAAAAGTAATAAAACTAGAATAGGTCTTCTGAAACATAGTCACAATCCAATTGTCACATTCTTTTCTTTTCTTCCATCTCTAAAAAAGATTCTTAAATAGTTTTAAAATTTCTCAAGTATAGTTTACATGTGCCTTGTGAAAAAGTCCTTGTGGTTGGGTCATAGCATCAGACACCCACATATTTTCTCTTCTCCTATGATCTTTTCTTGGAGTTAAAAATGATCGTTGCCTTGGGAATGCTCTTTTCAAAGCTCCCATCTAAAGGAAATGCTACTGGTGCTGATGCTCATGAAAGGGTACATTGCCTTTGCCTGTGATGACTGCATAGGGTCATCTGATGCCTATACACAGAGTACTTCTCCTTGTAGCTGTAGATGCCACTGGATAGTGCTAGATGGCCCCTGCTGGTATTTTGTGATACAATCCTTCTTCTGAAACTCAAAAATGAGCTCAAGGAAACGAGGGTGGGAATAATTTGAAGAGTTTCCTTAATAGTACTGAAAATCCTTATCCCACTCACTCTTGATCTTTGGCAAGGAATCTTCCTGGCCTTTTTAAATTGTTGCCTTGTGATCAAGGGACTGTGACAGCAGTTATGGATGAGGAGGAACAGGAGCTGAAGCTATTTGTGGTTTTATCCTCAATGCTGTTGTTGGCCAGGTGTGGATTAAAACTCTCCAGACAAGAGAGATAGCTCAACAGGAAAATCGGCTGCTGTGCTGAGGGTCTAAGTTTGACTGCCCATAGCCCACATAAAACCAACTGTATCAATTGTAGTTCTGTAATTCTGTGGTCCATATGGTAGCAAGAAGGGGGTCAAAAGTAGCTGACTCCCTAGAAGTTGAAGGGCAAGCTTACTGGGGTGTTTGGTGGGAAAAGGTGGACAATCTTTCAGACAAAGTGGAAGGCAAAGACTAACATCTGAGTTTATCGTAGTACCATGTAATACAAGTATCTTCATATAAGCACATATGTATGCTGTAGATACAAAATAGACAAAGATATTTTTAAAGGTATTTTCAAGATGCCAGTTACTTATTTATAAAATAGGCATAGAAATAGCTGTGAATATTACATGAAAGGCTTAATAAGAATTGGTTAAAACAAGGTGTTTCCTAAACTATTCTTAGTTTTTTTTTCTTTTTTTGTTTTTGTTTTGTTTGTTTCTTTGATTTTGTTTTTTAAGACAGGGTTTATCTGTGTAGCCCTGACTCTCCTGGAACTTACTCTGTAGACCAGGCTGGCCTTGAGGTCGCAGATATCCACCCGTCTCTGCCTCCCAAGTGCTGGGATTAAAGGCGTGTGCTCATAAAGATTTAACTCACGACTAAAATAACAGATAGGCAGAGGACAGTTTTGCTGAAATTATCAATGATTGCTTCAATTTTATGGTAGAGATTGCATATTTTCTACAAATACTTAGATTTAGGGCTGGGCTAACCAAGAGCAAATTGGAACGTTTCTGTCATGTCATTCTATACGTCTCTGCTGAATATCTATATATTTTGCTTTATATTTGTACAGAGTCTTTGAGGACTTTGACATAGGCACCTTGTGCCTTACATGACGTAGCTTTCAATAAATCCCACATTAGCTCTTCTGCATCCCGATTTTGCTTTGCCAAGAATCTTGGGCGTGGCTGTCTGTGTAGAGGTTAGCTAAGAGAAGACTCCGTGAATGCAGTTGTGAGAAGGTTGTAACCTTTGCTGGAGGAGAATGTTCAGGGATGTGGCTTTTTAGGGTCACCCCAAACGCTTGTAAGTAACCAGTGACTGATACCACTGTAAGACAGCTGAATAAGTTCATTGGTTCACAGAGCTAGACCAGTGTTCCTCATCTGTCTCACCACAGTGGTAATGATGTAGGTTGTACCCACCAAAAAGGAAGGCAGAACTTCCTTTGGATAGAAAAAAAAAAAAGCTTCACTGTACTGAGGGCATAAATCACAGATGTGGACTAGGTATTGATAACACATCAATTTATTTCCTAATAAATGAAAGTGCTTGGAGGTAATGGAGTGATTTCTGTCTTGAGAGCATTTCATAAACAAAGACTAATTTATCATTATTTACAAGCCGATTAATTTTCACCACCTTGGGTAGGAATTGTAATTATGCCAAGACTGACAAATGGGGAAAAAGAAACTGGGGAGAGGATCAAAAGAGAATTGTAAATTTGATAGTCTTGAATTAAGTGGATGTTTACTATTCAATTTAAATAACATAAAACAGCACAGTAGAGGATTAGGTTTTCATTACAAACACTGTTGCATCGTTGATGTTCTCACACCCATCTACTTCCTCCTCCTCTCATTCATTTATTTGATTCATCCTCTTCGCAAATAGCTTTGAGAATTGTGGTAGATATTGAAAATACAAACCTAGGTATGATATATTAATATTTCTTAAGAAGCATGTTTGCTTCCAATTTCCAGGAGGATCGATATATGTTTTTCTTTGGGTTCACCTTATTATTTGGCTTCTCTAGGATTACGAACTATAGGCTTAATGTCTTTTGTTTATGGCAAGAGTCCACTAATGAGTGAGTACATACCATATTCATATTTTTGGGTCTGAGTTATCTCACTCAGGATAGTGTTTTCTATTTCCATCCATTTGCATGCAAAATTCAAAATGTCATTATTTTTTTTTTTTTACCGCTGAGTAGTACTCTAATGTGTATGTATTTCATTATCTTTATCCATCCTTCTATTGAGGGTCATCTAGGTTGTTTCCAGGATCTGGCAATTACAAATAATGCTGCTATGAACATAGTTGAACAAATGCTTTTGTAGTATGATTGGGCATCTCTTGGGTATATTTCCAAGAGCGGTATTGCTGGATCCTGAGGCAAATTGATTCCCAATTTCCTGAGAAACTGCCGCACAGATTTCCAAAGACGTGTTCCTGTTCTATGGGAGCTCACCAAATCCAGCTGGATTGGGACTGAATGAGCATGCGATTAAACCGGACTCTGAATGTGGCTGAAAATGGGGGCTGACTGAGAAGCCATTGATAAGGCACTGGGACTTGTTTCTACAGCATATACTGGCTTTTTGGGACCCTAGTCTATTTGGATGCAAAGCTTCCTAGGCCTGGAAGTGGGGGGGGGGGCTTAGACTTCCCACAGGGCAGGGTTCCCTGTCCTCTCTTAAGGAGGGAGGGGGAGGAGGGGGAGAGGAGGAGTGGGAGGGGAATGTGAGGAGGGGAGGAAGTGTAAATTTTTGAATGGAAAAAGAAAAAAAAAGAAAATTAAGATATTAAAAAAAAGAAGCTTGTCACTACTTAGAGAAATAAGCATGCAGGCAAAAAAAGGCAAATGGCTTTATAGAGAGGCTATCAGATATGAAAGAAGATATCTACATGAGAAGGAGAAAAAGACAAGATCTCCTGAGTAAATGGGGTACGTGGGGACCTTGGGGGAGGGTTGAAGGGGAGAGGGGAGAGTCAGGGAGGGGAGAAGAGAAAGATAAAGAGCTCAATAAAAATCAATTAAAAATTATTTTTGGGAAATTAATGTTCAGACAAGGAGATGACTGCTGCTTTGGAGTTTATGCTGGAAGCAGTCTCTCCTGGTGCCTGTAATCTTTGACCTTGTTTTGAGAAACTGATACCAGGGGTAGGAAGCTGTTAAAGAGATTTTTATAGGAAAATCATATAATCGGATTTATATTTTAAGGCTAGAGATGTGGTCTGGTAGTAGAGTGCTTGTCTAGCATATGCAGGCCCTGAAATTGGCCTCCAGCACTGAAAAAAAGTTTATGCTTTAAAAATAACCCCAGTATAATAGTGGAAGATGGATTTGGAGCTGGAACAAAAAATTTAAGTAAAGACTGAAGTTTAGAACCTTTTTTCCCCCCAAAAAATTTGAGATAGAGAGTTTTGAGATTGGCTTAATGAGAGAAGAGGCAATGGGTAGAATTTAGAATGACTCCATAGCTTTTGACCTGGAAAATAAAAGTTATGAAAGTGGAGGACACCCCACACTTCCACTTAGTGTCTCCATGGAAACGATTAATTGCTCATGACTTAGTTGAATGTATGCTTGACTCACAGCAGAGTGAGTGGCTCACAATGAGCCAAAGTTGCACTGTGAGGTAAAGAAGGACAAGATAGGTTAAAATTTTGTTGTGTTACAGAGATGATAGCCAGCAAAACATATGGTTGGCTGCTATGATGCAGGAATAATACCTATAATCATTATAATAAACAACGGAGAAAAGAGTGATTGTTAGGACTATTCCAAAAGAAAAACTGATAGGATTTTATGACTACTTAGGTATGGTTAATGATGGAAATGAAAGATGAAATTAATATTAAAGCAAAGTTGGGAAGAAAGGCAAAGTTGATTGTGCACTGCTGTAATTGGTAAGGAGGACAGATTGAAAGACGGAGATAAGGTAAGATTATAAACACATTATAAATGCTGTAATTGGTAAGGAGGACAGGTAGAAAGATGGAGATAAAGTAAGATTATAAACACATTATAAAGACAATGGCCTGGAGATGACAGTCAGATATCCCTACAAGAGAATAAAGACTCACTGGGTGCTTGAAGTTACTTCAGTGGAACTCAAGCGAGAGCCCTGAAGATACTTTGAGCTGGTCCAGCCCTTACTCTTGCTGTGGTTTCAGAATGGGTAGCTGAGTTAACCTTAGTTACTGCAGTGACTAGTTAGCTAACAGTTTATCAGAGGGCATTGCTCTGTCCAGTGCTAGAAATTCTGCTTTCTCCGATCTGTTACTTATTGATGAGGTAAACGGAAAGGGCAGAATATTAATCAAGAATGTAAAAATTTTGAAAAAGAATCATTTATTTTATAGAAAAGAACTGTAACTCAACGCTCCTATTTTTCTTTTCTGTCCCATTAGCAGCAGCAAGCTAATAAACAGGTCCATAAAGACCTGCAGGTTTAAGTGAGCACTTCAGGGTAAAATGTTGCCTCGAACCTAGAGGGATAAACTTTAGATAATTTCCTGTTTCTCCTCTTTAAATTACAATGGGCAGAGAGAGTCAGCTATGCAGAAGTCTTTTGGAGTGAATAGGAATACAAATGTCTAATAATGTATCATATGACAATGCAAATACAGTTTTGACCACATCTAGTTGAGTTGTTTTTCATGCTTTCTCTAATTCCAAGGTGAATGTTTTATCCTGTGTAGATTGAAAATGATTAAGATTTGCTATCATGTTCTCCAGGGTACTAATGAAACTTGAGGACAACACTTCTAGGAAAGGCTCTTTTACTGTTACCTTGCATTTTATTTATTTCTTTTTCCAAGAGGAGTCTTGGTCCACTCTCAAGACAGTGAAACATTTACAGTGCAAAGACACATTGGTACTTTCGGCTTCCTAGCGATAAAAATCTTCTCCAGTGAATTTCAATTATTCTTCGCAGACCGCTTTGAGGGGAATGTAAATCTGCTTCATGATGTCGGTTTCAAAAGTAGTTTCTACCAAGTTATTTCAGTCCAAATTAGGACTCTTGGAACTGGATGCTCTGCGGCGCCACAGCTTCAGCTGTTTCACACAAATGACCAGTGAAGTGTCAATTGGCCCAGTCAATTAAAATAAATTACTGGCGCTCTCTGTCAGGAATTTGTATGAGTCAGCCATGAAAGCGCTTTCTACGGTTCAAGCAGTTGTCACTGGCTTATTCGCTGCTGAGCTCTTGACCTGACATTGCAATGGGAGTTCTATCTTCTGGTCAGGACTATGGTTCCCTACCTACCTATCTATCTATATGGGTTGCGTCCAATAAAGTGTGCCGGAAGATCAGAGAGTAAAACAGCAGCATTGGTCAGTCTCATAGAGCAGGCAGTAGTGGCACACACCTTAAATTCCAGCCACACAGTTTGCTACATAAACCAGGGAGTAGTGGTGCATGCCTTTAATCCCAGCACTAAAGATGAGTATAAGATGGGAGGAGAGGGTTCTCAGGTACAGTCTCATTCTGAGGATTCCTGGAGGCAGGATCGCCTTTTCAGACTGAGGTAGAGGTAAGAGTCAGTGGCTGGCTATTTTGCTTTTCTGACCTTCAGGTTGAATCCCAATATATGTCTCTAGATTTTTATTAATCATACTACCAATACCTAGGGAATTCTCTATACATTTTATGTTTATATTTTGTCAATATGCAAAGTATGATGCTATTAAGTTTGATTAGTGTCTACATAGCTACAAATATTGCCATCTTCTTCAAAACTACAGTAGCCGTAGTTTTATTTTTTAACTGTAAGATTCAGTCAGTCCGAGCTCAAAGGCATAACCAGCAGCATGCTGTTGTGTATTAAGTACTCCTCATCATTATTTTATCTATTTGGCGTTTACTGACAACACATCAAAGTTATTAAGAATGATAATGCATTCGTGCTTAATGCTGGAGTGCACATTAGTAACCAGCCAGTGAGGATGTCTGCAGGGAAACACAGTTCCCTAACTGTAGCTCTGATAATTTTAAGGATGTCTAGCACCAAGTGATGTACAGATGGGTACACATGTGGGAAAATGGCACATACTATGAAAGAAATGAAAATCGTGTATTCTTGTTGCTGCTTTCTCATGAAGTTAGGGGTTTATACTGAATTATATACAAAAACTAAAAGGAAAAAAGAAAAAGAATCAATTCTTTCAATACAAAATGGAACAAGTTCATTTAAAGGCTAGCCTTAACAACATCAATTTGCTACACAAAGGGGAAATATTTAAAACACAAATAAAAATATCACTACGGATACTTGCTGATTAGAAACAAATGATGCTTTAGCTGAAATATTTTTGTTTTCTTAGACAAAAGCTGCTATGAGACAAAAAGATGATGAAAAAGATAAACTTAATTTTTGATATTTTTAAGCTTTTTGTATGTGTCCAAGAAAATTCCAAATTTATAGATAGCCAATTTTCTTCTCTTATGGTCAAGGAAAGATCCTTATGGCTTGTAAAATCCCTGAAATTTTGCCCATAATATTTTTTTTGTATGTAGAAATGGTTTTCTCATATGACTAACCTTTTATCAATTCTCAAAGTTCTTTAAACCTCAAACATATTGATAACTATTGAACTAAGTATATATTTTCTTCCATAAAGTACAAGGAATGACTCCATCTTGTTCTCAATGAATATATAAATATTAATCCAATTAGTTTGGAAAACTAACACTAGAATTTTGTTGAATAACATGGTGTCAAGGTAAGATAACTCACCGTCTATCTTTCCAGTTTTATCTGTCATTTCTTTATACTTACTGTCTGGGTAGAGCATTTACTGTAAACAACTTATGGATCTTTTGATTTCATACAGAAATATCTGATCTACTTACCCAAGTCATTGACTTTATTCACATCAATTTCAGCATCACAATTTTTATTGTTTCCTTCTATATTGAAAATTTTTTACTCAGCATATTTTGACCATGGTTTTGCTCCACCCCAGTTCTTTGCAAATCCTTCTCACTTCACTGCCCACCCGACTTTATGTCATTATTTACTCTCTTGCTTAAANCACAGTAACCAACATAAAAACAAACAAAAGACTAGTAAGACAAAAAAAAAAGATTATAAAACAAGGCAAAAGAAACAAGAAGTCTATAACAATATCACTGAGTTTGTTTCCTGTTGGCTAGCTACTCTTGGGAATGGGGCCTGCCCTGAAATGTTGTGCATATACCAAGTAAGACTGAGTTTTCCTTTCAGTTTAGTATCAGTTTCAGATGGCTTCTGGTTTAGAGGTGGGAACCTATATCCTCTTCTCAGCAATAATATCTGCCTGGATTGTATCTGTACAAGACTTGGGTGTGCGCCACAGTCTATAAGAATTCTTATGTGCATCAGCTCATTTGTATCTGGAAGACAGTGTTTCTTTGGAGTCTTTGGTAAGTAACCTCTGCCTCTTCAATCTTTCTACCTCCTCTTATACATACATACTTGAGCCTTGAAAGAGAGAATTTGATGAGAAAATCCTGTTTATAACTGAGAGCTTCAACTGCATAACTCTCTGCACATTGTCTATTTGTTGTTTTCTTTATTAATTCCCACCTACTGTAAGAAGCTTCTCTGATGTGATTGAGTCAGGCACTAATATATGGGTATAGCAGTATGTACTTAGGAGTCATTTTATTTTTTTCCTAGGCTCATGATCTATTTTTAAGCTCAGGTTTTTGATCACTTTAGCAGCATTAGATATGGGTTAAAACACATGAAATGGGCCTTAAATCTTTTAAAGAAAGTAGTAGATTACTCCCATATCATTTGTGCCACTATTGCACCAGCATCTCTTACAAGCTGGTTGCTGTTGTAGGTTATTTGGTTTGTAGCTCCCAGCAATGAAAATAATGCAATGTCCAATGTGTAGGATCAACTCACAGTCCTCTGTATTCCTCCAAGGAGCTTGGGTCATTTCTCTAGCTCCATCTTCTACAAAACACGTAGCTTGTCTCCTAGGCTCTGGCTCAACCATTCCACTGCTGCTGCTGTTCTTGGTAGTGACACTACACTGTTGGTGCCTCCTAAATACTGGAATCTTGTCTTGAAGCTGGGCTTCACTTTCATCAATAGCATCTACTAGGCTCTCTTCATAGTGCCAAGCCTCAGCTCCTCTAACTGAACCATTAAATCCAGGGCTTTAAACTGCCTCTGAGGCTGCACCTCCACCAATGACATCTTATTAATCACAACTGATCCTTCAACACCAGTTGACCAGCATACATTGTCATATCAGAGGAAATGTTTTATTTAGTGCTTCTGTTCAGCTCCAGTTTACCATGAAAGGAAGTCAGGACAGGAACTCAAGTAGGAACCTAGAGGCAACAGCTGATGCAGAGGCTGTGGAGGAACATTGTTTACTGGTCTGTTCTCCATGACATACTCAGTCTGCTTTCTTATAGAATCCAGGACCCACCAGTTCAAGGAAAGCACCAGCCACCATGGACTGGGTGCCTCACCGGCAATCACTAAGAAAATGTCTTACATCCAGATCTCATGGAGGCATTTTCTCAATTGAAGTTCCATCCATTCAGATAACTATAGCTGGTATCAAGTTGACTTAAGACTAGCCAGAACTACATGTAAGGTAGATACCTGTCTTTTTGTGTCTGGGTTATTTTCCTCCCAATTTTTTCTGGTGTCATCCATTTACCCATAAATTTCATGACTTTATTTTTCTTGATCTAGGTAATATTCAGTTGTATATATGTGCTACATTTTCATTATCCACCCCTAAGTTGATGTCCATCTAGGCTGTTGACTGTTTCCACTTTCTGGCTATGAAGATATAGTATCAATCAAAACAGATAAGCAAATATCTCTTTAGTGTGATGTAGAGTCCCTTGGGTATATACCCAAGAGTAGAACAGCTGGATCTTGAGGGAGATATTTTCCAAGCATCCCAAGGAACTATTGAAATGTTTTCCACAGCAGCTGTAAAAGTTTGCACTCCCATCAACAATGAATAAGTTTTCCCTTTTCTGCACATCTTTGTCAGCATAAGCTGTCATTTATTTTATTGATCTTGACCACTCTGACTAGGTAAGATGAAATTTCAAAGTAGCTTTAATTTGCATTTCCATTATGGCTAAGGATGTTGAACATTAAAAAAAAAAGTATTTCTCAGCCATTTCTGTTTCATCTTTTGAGAGATGTCTGCTTAGCTATATACCCCATTTTAAAATTAGGTCATTTGTTTTGTTTATCTTTAGGTTTTTAAAAATTCTTTACATAGTTTAGATACTAACTGTCTATCAGATGTATAATTCATAATGATCCTTCCCCATTCTGTAGGCTCCCATTTTACACGAATGATGGCGACCTTTGCTGTGCAGAAGTTTTCAGTTTCCTGAGATCCTATTTATTAATTGTTGGGTTTAGTGCCTGTGCTAAGGTGTCTTGTGCAGAAAGTCCTTTCCTGTGCCAACGAATTCAAGTCAATTCTCCATTTTCTTTTCTATGAGATTCAGAAAAGATATTGGCAGGTACTTCAGTGTGATAAGTTTGTTTCAAGTTTTTTGTGTAGGAGACTTAAACAAATAAATTAATAAATGAGTAAGTCCCACAATAATTATGCCTAGTTATGTTGAGATCCACTTGTAAAGATTCTATTTGCACATTTTCTGGGCTCTTCTACTGTCTACAAAGTTCGAGATCATCTTTATCCTTTGACATCAGGCAACGTTTGAGCCTGTATTATTTACAGACATTTATTATTTATAGTCTTTTGTCATCAGTTATTTTTTTCATAGGCATTTTCCATTTCTCCAATTAGATTCTAAATTCTTAAAAGGAGGTACCCTTTTATCTTTCTCTGAAAGCTGTGTGTCACCTAGTTGAGTTTTTGTCATACTGCAGTTAATGGGAAAAAAAAGTGAGGATAAAAAGCTGCCTTGTACTTTCAAAAAGTTATCAATTTTGTAGAATCAATCTACATAGGGCAATCCTTTCTATTCTCCCCAGATCAAATGCTGGGACAAGTGAAGCATTATATACCATAGGAAAAGAGATTACCGGCTTAGATTTATATTCTGGGTTTTAATTCTAGTTATATTGCAGCTTTCTTTTGGACCCAGGCTTATTGAATTCTCCTCTGCTATCTCATTTATAAAATTGGGTTACTGCTATCTGCCTTTTATTTCAAAAGAGCTTCCTCATATTAATGCAGACGAGTAATGAAGAGAGTGTAATACCTTTAAAGAAGAAAAGATGAATCATGAAGAGCCCGAGAAAGCATAGGAAGGACTTAGCATGGGCGATCACCTGGGGTCTCAGCAAGCTTACAGATTTCATAACTGTTGAAATAGGAGCGGCGGGGCTGCGTCCCCAACACCCCGGCCGCTTGGCTAGCTCATGCCCGAAATAACAACACACAAACTGTATTCATTTAACTGCTTGGCCCATGAACTCTAGCCCTTACAGGCTAATTCTCGCACCTGGACTAGCCCATTTCTAATGATGTGTATAAGCACCCCAAGGTGCGCTTACCGGGAAGATTCTAGCCTCCATCCATCCTGGTGTCTCTGCTCCAGAGCGCAGAGCTGTCTGGTCTGTCCGGGAACAGAGCAGAGTCTGACCTCACTTCCTCTTCCGCCCAGCATCCTATTCTGATTACTCCTCCCATCTATGTTCTAACCTATCAGGGCCAGCCAAGCAGTTTCTTTTATTGCTCAGCCAATGAAATCAACAGAGTGATGACACTCCCACATCACATAACTTTATTATTTGAAATAATAAACATCAAACTCTCAGCAAATGCTGGCAGGAGTTGTAAATCAGAGGCAAATCTTTTGTCCGGCACTGTGATAAGGATCATTTGAAATGCTTTGGTCTGTGAAGTCACACTGGTACAAAGATAGCAGTCATGAAAACACATACAGTTAAGGGGACAGTAACAGTTAACCTCTCTGGCTGATGGTAACTTCTTCTATATAATAAGAGCAACAGATGGTGACCTTCAAAACCCCTTCCGGTGCTGAGGTTTAACACTCTTGCAGTTCCTCATTCATTTCTGTTCGAGGAATGAGCAAACCTCATTTTGCCCCTCCTGTGTGGAAAGGCAGAGCTGTCTCCCAGGGTCAGAGAAGACTTAATTGTTACTAGTTCCACCCACAGATTGACACTGTGTTGCTAAATGGAAGCCAGCAGCTCTGAGACCAGGATCCCTTAGGAGTTACTTTCTATACAGCCTGGCATGGTGGCTCCTGCCTTTAATCTCAGCACTAAGGATTCAGAGACAGGTGGTTCTCTCCATAGCACGCTCCAAGCTAGCCAGGGCTCCATGGTGAGACCTCTTTTCAAGCTCATCACAGAAGTTATTCCATCACGCCACTTTGAGTTGGGGGAATTATAACATAGCTGTGGAAAGAGAAAAGAGAAGACAAGACAGAGGAATCCAGGAATGCCAACGCCGGTGACCGAAGCTGTAGAAGCCTGTGATATAGCCCATGCATAACCAGGATGCTAAATTATGTGAGCTGTTATGCAAAAATGTTTGATGTCTTCAGTTTATCTTAACTTACATTTTTCCTTGATATGATTTACTTCAAATTACAAGTTCTTTTTTATGCTATTTTACTTTTGAATGTTTCTGTGCTTCTCGTTTGAGTTTCTGCAGAAATGTGGGGTACAAGTTGTGTTCACATTATTTATGTCACAGGTTTAAAATACACACACACATAGACAGACACACATACACACACACACACGCAGACAGGGACAGAGAGAAAGAGAGAAATTTTGGAGAATCGACAATTATGACAATTAAAAACTCCCTTCGGTAGTTGGTATTTATGCTTTTCCATTTAAAGCAATTGTTAAGCTGTCTTTAACACGCAGAGAATATATCTATTATTTACTTTTCAAAGATTCTGATTTTTGATGTTTGATACCACTTGTGTTTTTGCTATTTCTGTCTATCAGGTTACTGACCTCTGGAAGTATCTAGCCAATTTGAGCATGTAAACTACCACCTTCCTCCCACATGCCTCCTTATACATAGATTATACTTTCAGCTAAGCTAGGAAGCAGTCTACCTTATAAAATGCCTTTAAGAATATGCTATAGTTAAAATGTACATGTGAATTCAGGGTTATCACATTTGATACATATGATTAGTTGACTTATTGCACTTCCTATTTACTCAGTTAATATTATTAACAGGTCTAGCATATCAGACAGACTTTTCTGTGAAGCAGGATATTTTGTGTCTAGTTAGGACAGCATAATGTCAGCAGTTGAGACAGGGGCGTTTTCTTACTCAGTGGCTTATTTTAACAAAACAAAAATCAAATAAAATAGCGAAGTATTCTTTTTTCCTCTTTTTGAAGTCTTCCTTCATGTCACAAGTTCATTCTCTCTCTCTCTCTCTCTCTCTCTCTCTCTCTCTCTCTCTCTCTCTCTCTCTCTCTCTCTCTCTCCCTGTGTGTGTGTTGCTGTGCAGCTCAGGCTGGTCTTGACAACTTGATTCTCTCCTGCCTTGGTTTCTCCACAGCTGTGATTGCATGATTGCAAGTGTGTACAACCATTCCCAGCCCCATTAAAATTTGTAAAGTAATGACTTAATCTTTGTCAACACCTGTACCCTTTATTTTAAATGGTCACACATTCCTTATTTTTCAATACAAACAAACAAGCCAACAACAAACAAACAAACTATTAGTGTTTTGTGTGTGTATGTGTGCATATAGTGTGTGAGTGTGTGTGTCTGGGAGGGTGTTAGGATGTGTGTTGCATATATGGAGGTCAGATGACAGCTTTGTAGAATTGGTTCTCTGTTTCCACATTTACATGGGATCTCAAGATTGAATTCAGGTGGCCAGGCTTGTATGGCGAAAGTCACCCACAAAAAAGGTTTATATTAGGCACACATGTAAAAAATGCTCACAGACTTTTTGAAATAGCATGCTATTGATAAGTTTTATATTTGCAATTAATTATTCATTGTATTTTAAAAGTTGAAGCAATTAAACTTTATAAATTATTTTCAAGTCTGGTAACTTTCAAAGATATGTATTCCACACCAAGAATTTCCTAAAAGCAGTTTAAATTTAGATGGGAAAATGCTAAGAAAGCTTCCCTAGAATAAAAAGTAATTTTAGAAAAAACAATTTTATGTGTAGTTTTAATTAGGTATATCAAACTCATTAATTGGAATGAAAAATTTGAATATTTGTGAAATAATAAGGACTGTGAATACAGCTCAGTGGTAGAGCAGTTACCCAACATGACATGAAAAGCTTGGTGATATCATGGATTGTTAATTTGTCGATTTTAGAAACACTCTGCTATACTGTCTTCATGTCTACCTACAGAAATGAACTCACCACAGAAAAAAAGGAAAAATGAAGGAGGGTATCATGACTGTTTGTTTTAGGGACTTGAGAGATGGCTCCACAGGTAAGGACAATTACTGCTATTTCTCAGGACTGATCCACTTCAGGCATACCACAATTGCCTGTATCTTCAGTTCCAAAGCACCCAGCATCCTCCTTTGGCATCTGCGGGCACCATCAAGTGTGTATAGACACATACAAATTGACATGAACATATAAATAAAATATTTTTTAAATATGTTTATTTTGCTGGTATAGCGCTAAAATGTTTCTGATAAGGTCTCCCTATGTGATTCAATCTTGCTTTAAGTTTATTATTTTCCTTCCTCATCCTCTCAAATGCTGGGAGAAGTATTACAGATATGCTTCGTCTTGTTCAGCCAAAAATAAATAAATAAAACAAAATCATTTTAGAGAGGTATCAGGTGGTCAGTTTTCAGCTTCCTTTTTTCTTTCTTTCTTTCTTTCTTTCTTTCTTAAAAATTTCTGTCTCTTCCCCCAAGCCACCTCCCCTTTCCCTCCCCCTCCCCCAATCAAGTCCCCCTCCCTCATCAGCCCAAAGAGCAATCAGGGTTCCCTGCCCTGTGGGAAGTCCGAGGACCACCCACCTCCATCCAGGTCTAGTAAGGTGAGCATCCAAACTGCCTAGGCTCCCACAAAACCAATAGGTGCCGTAGGATCAAAAACCTATTGCCATTGTTCTTGAGGTCTCAGTAGTCCTTTTTTTTTTTTTTTTTTTTTTTCGAGATAGGATTTCTCTGTGGCTTTGGAGCCTGTCCTGGAACTAGCTCTGTAGACCAGGCTGGTCTTGAACTCACAGAGATCCGCCTGCCTCTGCCTCCCAAGTGCTGGGATTAAAGGCGTGCGCCACCATCGCCGGGCTTCAGTTTCCTTTTAATGTCTCTTCCAATGTAACAAACTGGCCTGCAACTTTTCAAAGAAGTATTTGTCAAAATGACTTTATTTTTCCTCCACAATCATTTTACTTAAATTATGTTTATCCTATAGGGCACATGAACTAGTTAAGAGTATTTAAAATTATAGTTATTGTGGGTTATAAATAAAAAAATAATTACTGAGATAACTATGTAAGCATAAATTATGATTGTTACTCTATTATAGTGGGTATATATTTTAAGTAAGAATTAATTTCAAAATATTTTAAAACACACCTTGATTAATAGCTCACATACAGAAGTAATGAATGTCTTCTAATGCAATGGGTGTATAATATATGCATGGATATAGATCAGGAGATGCTTAAAATATGACATTAGTTGTAAACAATGCTCTTATAAATATTAAGAATCCCTAATCAGAAGATAAGCTGTAATTCTCTGGATTATTTGCCATTTTAATAAGTTATAATGGTACTCTACAACAATAATGATTATATGCAAAGCATAATTAAATTTTATAACCACTGAACTCAGACATACTTCCTTACAGTAATTTTGAACCTCATTATTAACATTTCCGTTGCAAACTTTATCTTATTTACTAATGTGCTTGCGTACACATTAGCTACATACATGTAGAAAAAGGCATATATAATATTGAAACATACCTTTCTCATGTAGTATAGGAGTTTATAGCATATTAAATCTTTGCAAGCCTATTTGTGCTTGAACATACTAGAATGTTAATAGGAATTTGGAAGGGGATTTTCTTACAGCAGGTTTACTTTGTCAGGGAAATTACAACATTTTCTTAATTTATGTCTGTGCTTGCTCTTTTTGCTTCTAACTACTAGAAAATGTGACTAAAATGTTCTTTATTTATTGATTTAAAAACTCTTGGTAATGTTTCTAATGGGATAGATTGCCAATGAGACATTATTTAAACACATATAAATTATCATATATACATACACACATATACACACATATAAAGAGAGGTAAACAACAGAGACACAGAGAGACAGAGAAGCAGGGAGATAAACAGAAAATGATACATATCCACATATTTATAATTGTGTGGAGGTACATATGTGTACACCCATGTGAAAGCATGAAGTTGGTTTTGAGTGTCTTCCTTGATCTCTCTCAGGTTATTGAGGTGGGGCTCTTGAGGATCCTGGAGGTCACAGATTCTGGCTAGTTTTGCTAGACAACTTGCCTTGAGAAATTCCCATCTCTCCCTCCTGAGGGTAGTGCCACACCTGCTAGGCCTTCATCTCAGTTCTGAACTCCAATTCTCATGCTTGCGTGGCAAACCCTCTATCCCCTGAGTCATCCCCCATCTTTGTAGTAGAAGGCTGTTTGTTTGTTCCCAGCTGCTCAGCCTTGAAATAACCACACAGAAACTGTATTAATTAAATAACTGCTTGGCCCATTAGCTCTAGCTTCTTATTGGCTAACTCTTACATCTTAATTTAACCTATTTCTATTAATCTGTGTATCGACACATGGCTGTGGCTTACTGGCAAGGTTCTGGTATGTCTGTTCCAGGCAGCTACGTGGCATCTCCTTACTCTACTGTCTTTCTCCCAGAATTCAGTTTAGTGCCCCCCCCCCACCCGCCAACATCACCTACTTCTATTCTGCCTTGCCAGGCCCAAGACAGATTCTTTATTAACCAATGGTATTCACAGCATACAGAGGGAAATTCCACATCACATATTTAAGTTTTCTTTTTATATATACCAAATTCTATGAGTTTAAAAACAAACCAACCAACACAAAGTAAATGATTCCAAGAATCTTTCAGTTGTACATGAAATATAAATTTCTCTGTTCAGCATTCTATTTTAGGATAATTACTTCTTGCCCTTCTAGTCACTGACAGCCAGAGACAACTACAGGAGTCCAGTGTGTTTGCAATAACTCTTTCTCACCTCTGCAGGCTGGTACCAGGATCCTGAGGTGTGGGCCTGGCCTAAGTAGTCCTGTCTCCCCATCTTCCAGTCAGCTGACAGAGAATGACTATTTTAGTAACCGAGTAAGATATTTTTCTCTATTATCATCTGTAGAATCTAAAGATCTTGTAAATCTAAAGCTGTGTGTGTGTGTCCCCATCATCTCAGCTGGAGACATCAAGCCAGATATGGAGTCAGAGGGGAGTGGGGAAGTGTTGAGCAACAAAGAGCACATACTTTGGGCCTTCATTGAAGACCAGGAGTCAACAGAGACTATGCAAATCTTGGACTGTTATAATCCATGAACTAAGCCAATCTAGAAAGAAACTGCAATAGAACAAACCTGCTATTCTTATTTAAGTTGACTGCAATTGGACTTAATTCACTTAAAATCTGTAGTCCTGGGTGACATAAGCACACTCTCGGATACTAGGAAATTGAAAACAAATGTGATATGTTCAACAGCATTTGTTGAATTTTAAACATGTTCTAGGCACTATTGAAGATACAGCAAATTAAAAATATTTCTGTCTTTTAGAAACCTTTACTTTGGTTGTGGTAGATATCCAATAAAACATAATCACAGCAAACGAGTAAGTTCTATTGCATCGGAGAAAATGAGGAATGATCTATATCTTGAGTGGGGTATCCAGGCAAGGAGCTGTGGAAGGCTGAAGTGGAATAACTGAGAACATGTAAAGAGGAAGCATACGTGCATTTCTTTGAAAGAATGAGGATGAAAACAAGAATTCTAGACTGTGCCAAACCAATGCCAATATAGCACTAATCCTCCATAATCCCCTTGCCCTTATACCCTTTCCAACACCCACTAAATAATTCTATACCCAAACTCTCTCTACGTCCATCCATATCTGTCTCTTGCCTGCTGCAGTCTCCCTGCCAATGCTGAGCTGCCTTAAACCTTTCAACCTCCCTACCCCAAAGAAACAATCTAGACAGAAAGGCCATGAGAAAGAATTCTTAAAATTGTGATAAGGATACTGAAGTGAAGTTTTTTACAACTTATGGCTTCTGGAAGGGGTACAGGTGGGGAAAGGACTCAGTTTTCTTTATGGGACTGGCCATTGGGAGTTTGACCATGCTTCTCCTCCTTCTCCTCCTCCTCCTTTTCATAGGGTGAGGTCACAAGGGTGGGGTGGCAGACTTTTGAGGACTGAGAAGTGTGATTGGTGCGCATGATATGAAATTCCGAAAGAATCGATACAAATATCATGTTGGGAAAAAGGAGTTTCCACGGTCATGGTGTCTCATTGTAGCGATAGAAACAATCAGTAAGACAGAAGTTGGTACCAGGGACTGGGATATTCCTGTGATAGGCCTGACCATGTTCTTGTGTGGATGGGTGTAGACTTTGGCGCTTTGAATTAGAAAGGCAGCCGAATGTGCTCAGCAGAAATTTAATGGACCATAATGGTAGGAACCTGGAAAACAATGGTGCTGAGTGTGACTTGAAATGTGGGGCTAGGCTCAAGACTCTTCAGAGGAGAACGGAAATATGTGGCCAAGAGATTATTCTTGCACTATTCTGGTGAAGGATGTGACTGCTTTCTGCCCTTGCCCAAAAAGTTTGCCTGAGGCTAAACTGAAGAATTATATATTAATAGCTTCAGCAGAGGATATTTCAGAACAGCCTAGCATTGACTATGGTGTATGCATTATGTTCACTCTTATGCAGATTGATATAATAAGAAGGAGCAAGCCGAGCAAGAAAAATCACAACATATACAGAAAAGGGGCACTAGGTAGTGGAATGTATCTAAATTGTGTGTTCCAGAATATAAACAGATTAAAGAAAATCGGGATGTTAAATGGAATAAAGAGAGGGGTAACCTCAGGGAAAGATCCCACCTTCCAATTTGTGAAAAGGAATTTAATAAAAGCTTAGAGCTGTATGTGGTGGTGCATACTTTTAATCCCAGCACTTGAAGGCAGAGGCAGGTAGATCTCTAAGCCTAAGGCCAACCTGGTCTAGAGATCTAGTTTCAGGATAGCCAACCTTAGGCAGTGAAGGAAGTCATTGTAAACAGAAAGCTGGTGAAGATGCAATTGAGGGAGGAAGCCATTTTCCAGCCCCAAGAAACAGTAATTTTGGCCATGTGGTTCCACGCACAGTTAAGGAAAACTGCTGAGGCCAGGCGTGTATCAAGGGTGTCTTTGAATGGAGGCCTACAGATGTCATTGTGTGAAACTGTGAAAGTGAAGACTGCATTGCCTTGAAGACCCTAAAATGTTGAAGATGCCAGAGTTGTGGGATATGTGATGAGGAAAGTTGCTAACAGGGAGTGGGATCAGCCCAAGAGAAAGAGGAGTGTTGCCATCAACAAAGCTGAAAGGAGTCGGAGATCTTAAGAGTGCTTTGACATCAGATGTGGAGATATAGAACTTGGAGTTTGTCCAGCTGGTTTTTGGTTTTGGTTTGGTCCAGTATTTTGCCATTATATTTCCTTCCCTCCCTTTTGGAATGCTAATGTTTATCTTGTGTCATTATATGCCAAAAGTATTTGATTTGCCTTTTATTTTATAGGGGATTACAGTTAAGAGATTCTATGAGTCTCAGAAGAGACTTTGAACTTTAGACTTTTAAACATTATCAGTACTGTGATAGAATATCAAGACTTTTGAACTTGGTCTAACTACATTTTTCACTATCATATGGTTACAAGCTTATAGGGGCCGTGGAGTAGAATGTGGTGGTTTGAACAAAACTGCCCCCATAGGCAAATAGGGAGTGGCACTATTAGGAGGTGTGGCTTTGTTGGAGGAAGTGTGTCACTGGTGGTAGGCTTTGAGGTCTCAGATACTCAAATCATACACAGTATGGCATTTTCTTTCTGCTACCTGCTGATTTGGATGCAGAGCTCTCAGTTCCTTCTCCAGCACTATGTCTGTCTGCATGCCGCCATACTTCTTGCCATGATGATAATGGGCTAAAACTCTGCATTGTAAACCAGTCCCAATTAAACATTGTTATCAACCCAGGACAGATCCCACAAGGTGCAGCAGGGGGTCACCCGAGGCCTCTGTGGGTCTGCTGGCAGATGGCCTGAGATCTTGGTGGGAGAGAGACAGATAGACAGATAAGCCATGCAGAGAGAGAAGGGGTATAGAGTTTATTTGTGGATTATGGAGAGGGAAGGGGAGAAGGGCAGATGTGTGTGTGTGTGTGTGTGTGTGTGTGTGTGTGAGAGAGAGAGAGAGAGAGAGAGAGAGAGAGAGAGAGAGNAATAAAGCTGCTTTGGCCTATGGCAGGGCATAATATAGCCAGGCTGGAGAGAGAGATTGAGAGAGAGAGAAAGGAGAGAGAGAGAGAGAGAGAGAGAGAGAGAGAGAGAGAGAGAGAGAGAGAGAGAGAGAGAGAGAGAGGGGGGGGTGAGAAAGAGAGAGATCCCTTGCCTCCACAGTAGGGGGGTGGAGCTTGTCTCTTAAAGGGACAGGGTGGTTCCCAGGCCAGCAGAGTAAAACACATATTTTTCTTAATCAGCATTGCCATGGTCATGGTGTCTCTTCACAGTAACAAAATCTCAAACTAAGACAACCACAGTAGAAATGGCTGCTACGAGAGTATCATCTAGCAAAACAGCAGGTACCTTGTGAAAGAAGAACCTTTTGTAAAAATTAACTGTGATAATTCCCTTAAACCTGTCTGAGGATGACTTATAGGCTTATTTTGACATCACTTCTAAAAATTTTACGTTTTCTTAAAACCATCACCCTGGAAAGCAACATTCCAAACATGTGCCATTAGGAGTCTCTCAAAACCGTTAATGGCATAGCATGAAGGTTTTGGGTTTGCTAGGAAAACTGAGGAGGTTGACAATATAAAAAGAGAAGACTACAAAACTGGGCAATTTCAAACCGAGTAATAGTTTACTGGCATTTTTGGAAAACTGATTAAACGGTGAACTCAGAGGTCCAGAAGTACTGGGGGTACATTGGGAGTACATGGGAAAGGAAGTTGGTGAATGCAGGGAGCACTGATATTATGAACTGGGTTCAAATGTTTACAATGACAAGATCTCGAATGTGATTATTATGGTATGAGGGAGTATTGGGGAGGAGTTGGAGAGAGAGGCATACATTGAAATTACTAAAAGGATGAGAACCTACTGCAGCGTCTGCAGGATTCATTTTGATTGGACTTTGAGTGATCTTGGTGATAGATAGAATCCATTTAAAGCAACGGGTAGGTAGACTTTTCCACTCACTAATTCCTAAATAATCTAGATGGAGACTCAATATTAATTATAAATGCTCGGCCAGTACTTCAGGCTTTTTACTAACTAGCTCTTACAACTTATATTAACCTATTATTCTTAATCCATGTGCTGCCCTGAAGCTTGTGGTATTTACCTCTCTGGCACGTCTTGATTCTTCATCTGTCTGGCGACTCCTCAGACTCCTTCCCAGCCTCCTCTGTGTCTGATTGTCCCACCTATACTTCCTGTCTAGTTACAGGCTTGCCAGATTTTTATTAAACGAGTTCAAGTGACAAATCTTTACAGTGCACAAAATATTATCCCACAGCAGCAAACATCCTAACAGAGACATTTATAGTTTTTGAGAACACCATGGTTCAGAATCACTACGCCAACCCTAGACTGCCTGCTTGTATCACTTCCTGTTTCTTAATGCTCTTTACAGCTGAGCTCAGTTCTAATGGACGCACAACAAGCCGTTTGCTCTTCCTGACATGGCTTTCTCTAACCTCCCTTTATGCCACTCATTACCATAAAATCTAGAAGTAGCTAGAAGCAGCTCTGAAAAGTCTCCTTCATCCTTTAAGACCCAGAGAGTGAGAGTCAAGGAGTCGTTAAAGCATTTCCCTGGTCCCACGGGCAGAATCAACCACTTCTCCGTCCCCTTGATTATGTGTTTCTAAATTCCCTGTTATAAATTCTAACAGCCGATTCCATCCTACGTGTAATCTTTGACCACGTCTCACTGTGGTGTTGAACGGATACCAAGGGCTCCAGTACTGGTCGCGTCAATGCCTGAATGGACCCAAGCCAAGTGCAGTGAACTCCCCACAAATCTGAAATTATATAGGGCAGCCTGGAGACAGCCTTGCAGAGCCCTTGCAGTGGTAGTGATCAAAAGGGAAATGGACTCTGACTTCATAGAGGTATATCAGAGAGAACTCGGGCAGAAGACTACTTCAAAGGACGGAAACTGCACCACCGAGGCTTGCTTCTGAAGTGTGATGACTCCGGTCTGTCCCTGGGGGCTTGAGGCCTAGCTGTGATGAAATACCAGTGGAGAACTTGACCACGGGCATTTCTGAACATGGGACTCCTTCTTAGTCGGGTGGTTAGTATAAAGGCAACAGCAGTATAAAACTCTCACTGGGATACTATTAAAAGCTGCTATTAGCAGGCGAGAGAAAAGTGTTCTAAGACACACTGGAGGAGCCAGGGCAGGCCATGTTTCATTTGAGCATTCCCAGCGTGCAAAGACACAGATAAAAAGTATTCTGGGACAGGTGCCTCAAGCCGCAGCTTGCACACAGAGCGTTTTGCTGGCACAGCTTTATTTAGTGGCTATCCGAGGCTATCACACTGCGAATAAAAAAAAAAAAAAAACTTAACCATTTGAGAGTTTTTATTTTATCTGGCATTCTTGTGCTATGTGTCTGCTTGTGCATTGCCATAGTGTGCATGTGGAGATCAGGGGACAGTTCTTGAGAGTTGAGTCTACCGTTCCATTGTGGAATTTTCGTATGTGGCAGTCCGTTACCCACCGAGCTATCTCTGGTGGGCTTCTACGGTTTTGTGTATGTGCAACACTTACTGTGGGGTCATAACAACTGGGGGATTCAATCAAGTGGGATCAGCAGTAGAGTCAACTAGTTTCCTTCTGCTAACAAAGCTAACTCCCCACTGACTGTGTTTGCCCTTTAACAAAGGCTTCTTCTTTGTACGGCCCTGCGGTACTTCCCAGGTGACAGCTCATAGAAGCTTTAGTGTTTGTCAGCTTTATTCTGTTGGTTTGGAGCTCCGTTTAGCTGCCTTTTGCTACCCAAAGAGAAGATTTTATTTGTCGGTCAATGGAAAGTCCTGATTTTTCTTGAGGTTCAAACTAAAGACAATTGTTTATCCAAACCACAGTGGGAATGCCCTAGCAAGGCTTCTGAAACTGTCAATCAGTCTTTATCTCATCCAAAGAGTGGAGACCTTTTCCAGCAATTGTCATAGTAGAATGAAGAAATTTGTGCCAGTACACAAATAAGAAAACCACCAAGGTAATGTAAAAATGTGGTTTTAAGTTATTGTATGCACACTGGAATAAAGAGACATCCCGTATAGTTACAAGAGCGCTAAAATTCCACTTTCACCAGAAAAAAAATTGCTTTCTCCCCAACTGCTACTTCTTGCCACATTTGAATTTGTTAAAAAAAAAAAATGGTTGATCTTCCTAGTTTACTGTATCTGTACTGATAGACTTGTCTAAGTTAGTGAAGGTTGCTTTCAAAATGCGTGTGTCTGGTCCCCTCCCAAGTCCTTTACCCAAGGTTGAGCATTTAGACAAAAGACCCCATTCCCTCAGTTTTGAGGAAAGTTTCTGTTTACTAAATTTGCAAGACATTCTCTTTATCTCTGGCTAGAGGAAATTGTAACTCTTCTACTCACGCGTGACTTTAGTGCCTATTAACTTGTCAAGGTCAATGCTAGCCTCACAAGCCCCACCCTAGCTCACGAGCCCTTTTTCTCGCATTTCCATTTCACCCTGAAAATCTTTCCCCTGTTGCTACTCCTTACTTTCCAGGAGACAGCCTTGACAGGAATAAACCTTGGAATACACCTTCTCTGCCTTTACCCCCAAGAGTTACTATCTTGTTTCCTTTGCCGTGCCCATTTTCATTCAGACTTCACATGCCAATTCCATAGCATTCACTGGGCAACCTCAGCACAAACAGAATTATAGCATACAAAATGTTAGTATCCAGACACACCTTGGTGCTGCCCCTTGGGAACCTGGCACAGTGTGTCAGGGCCTAAGCCCTGTGCCAGACCTGTATGCATAGCAGACACTATCCTGTTCCTTTAAGAGACAAGCCCAACCCACTCCTTGATGTTCTCCTGAAGATGCAAGCAGGTCTTTGCCCCCAATCCCTCTCTCCCTGACTCCCTCTCCCTCCTCCCCCTCTTTTTGTCCCTCTCTCTTTCCATTCCCTCCCTCTACCCTCCTCTCAATAAACTCCACACTCGAACTCAGTCTTCATGGTGTATTTGTCTGTACCCATGCCCCATGGGAGCCTCTGCAAGGGTGCCTCTTGGGCGAAAATCACAACATTGATGCGAGGAAATCTCATGTTAGGGGCAAGCACTCCCCCCTTTGCATAGAGCGCTCAAGCTCACAGCAAGCATGATATAAAGAAGGGGTGTGGGAGTAACCAAGTATAAACCTCAACCATTGAAGTTTCAACTCTGGCCTGAAAAGGTTGAAGTTAATTTTGGTGGCACGACCTAGGTTGGCAGCATTTGATCCACATTTTCTAAATAACTACGAAATTATAACTGCGCAGTCTCTGGAGGGCAGATTCAGCTTAGCCTGCATCTTAACGAAGCCCATTTTTCTTCCACTTAATCATTTGGCAGTCCAGATGCCATGCAGTTACCATGAAACACAACAACAAATCACTAGCAGACACATTTTATGAGAGCATAATGCACCTCACCATTGCTGACAGCTTTGTAAAACCATCCCCGGGTCTTTAAGGGATTCATTTAGAGGAAGCCAGAGTAAAACTAGTATGAGTTATTCTCAGTTTTTAATAAAGGACATATAAATCATGAAAATGAATCCTATCATATCAATATCTTTCTACAAATCCAATAGAAATTCAACTAGGTAATGAATGCATGTCTATCATCCCTCTTCTCTCTCCTTCTCTCCCTCTCCTCCCCCCGACACACACACACACACACACACACTGGAATCATTCATATAACAGCAACAACAAAAAGAAAAGCTCTAAGGAAATGATAATATTTCCATTTGGATAAGTGTTAAGTAATATTCAAACATAATTGGAAGGCTATAAAATAACTTTGCTTCTCACAACTTTGAAGGCTGGATGTCCTAAGGCCACTTTCCATAGCTTGCAAATGAACAGCTGCCCATGGTCTCAGATGGTCCTAAGAGTGATTTCACACCAGAGCACTACCTCTGCCATCATTCCTTCTTTTCAAAAGGAACGTGTCACACTGAGTTAGTGCTTTACCCGTAAGACCCAAATTTAGAGGCGCTCTCTCCAAATAGAGTCATATTTGGATTGCTGATGATGACTCCTTCAGCTTATGAATTCTGGGGGGAAACAGTTCATTCCTTGATATTGGCTGTTTAAAGTAGCCAGTAAATCAGAAACCTCTTCACAGCACTTTTAAGCACATTGCAACCTAACATAACAGTATGTTGACAAACTCTGCCAGCATGTTCAAGTGACTGAATGACCCTGAGAAAGGCATGACCTTCCTCCAGTCCACAGTCGCCTTGCTTGAAAAATGAAGTTCTTTATCTCTGAAATAAAAGTTCATTATAATTTATTGCTTCAAAATGAGCCCATAGAACACCCATCTGAGGGTTGGAAGGACACTTTTAGTACACATTTGCGTTCTAATAGAAAGAGCTAAAAGGGCAAAAGGGACTATTAGTCTATAGAGTGGGACTTGTGGACTTTGGTCCAGGCTGAAACATTGCACAGGGACATAATAGGACACTGTGGAGGGATGCACAGATGAACAGTGAATTATAGGCAGATGGAAACACACATTGCAAATCTCATAATTGCATGAGTTTCATCACAGTGCCCAATTTAATTTCAATCCCAACAATTTGAAAAAGTGACATTTTTTTTCTGGGATAGTTACATCATTCTGTATTCAAACACATATTATTTCATCTTCCCCAATATTTAACAGCATTAAAAAAGATTCACATATTCTTTGTGCATGGGTGTTTTTCCTACATTCATGTGTATACACCACATGTATTCCTGGTGTTTGGGGATATTAGAAGAGGGAGCATGAAATCCCTTGCATCTGGTGTTATGGGTGATTATAAAACACCTCTCTGTGGCTTGGAGCCCAGCCTGAGGGTTCTACAAGAGCAACAGGTGTTTCTAACTTTGGAACAACCACTTTGGCGCTTTATCAACATTTTTTTTTAACTTTAAATTTTGTGCCTCTAATAAATCCGTGTATTCAACTAGTAAGAATAGAATGTATTTTCCTACTTATTATTTTGCATGTGCTTAAGTTAGATTTAAAAAGCTCAATACATACTGAGTGCCCATGCCAGGCAATCCCTAAGTTACTGTTAATCCCACTAGTTGAGAAAAAGACCATTGTCACAATGTAAAACCAAATTTAGCAAGCTTTCATTAAATACCAGCCATGTGCATTGACACTGGTCAGGTACATCTCTCGGTTTCCAGAAAATGGTCCTGAGTCATGATTTGCAGTCACTAAAGTATTTCCTAATCAGGTCCAATCAGAGACAAGCATACATTTTGACATATTTCCTGTCCCCTAACCTCCTGCTCATATATGATCAAGCACATCTGATGTACATAGGTCAAAAAAATTGTTTAGGGGAGCGAAAATATGTAGCTTGTTATGTGCCATAAACAACCGCTTCCAGCATTTCAGGAACTATCTGTGCTTGGCCTAGGAGCTTGTAGATCAGAGGCATTTTTGTTCCATGGATCTTGTAGGCATTAGAACTTAGTAATTAGAACTTAAGATGTAACTTAGGCTCTCACATTATTAACTAGATTTATGGATTTGTGGTGCTCTAAGAAGTATCAACTTTGTCCTTACAGGAATAGCTGTATAAAGTTTAAAAACTTCTAAACTGACATATATTAGAGTTTGTTCATTATTTTACAGTATATTTTGTACTAGTGTCAAAATAATAAACTTGTCGGATCCAGTAATACTTGGTCTTTCCTAAATGCATGGACACAATT
Organism: Alexandromys fortis; assembly: GCF_014885135.2. NCBI lineage: Eukaryota > Metazoa > Chordata > Mammalia > Rodentia > Cricetidae > Alexandromys > Alexandromys fortis. The sequence goes on from NW_026067938.1 coordinate 12,988,147, forward strand.
AAAGTTGACACTGCAATCATATGGAATGAAAAGATAACTTCCATTACTTTGTTTCACAACAATATTCTACTTGTTTAAGATATTTTATGATGGTTAATGTATTTGTAGTATCTACTGCATTCCAAGGATGTTCACTTTTTATAGATTTGTTCCAAAATGAATCCATTGGCCACTATAATATGAGTCAAAAGTTATTTTCCTTGGTTAAGGCATGCTCAAGTTTATCTTGTTAAAATAATTTTATGATTAGAAAATATGTCAGTAAATGTTTTCTTGGGTGTAGTAAGACCATTCTCTCATAGTAAAATTCCACAAATACATCTTAAATACTTACTCCTTTTGTTGACTAAAAAAAAAAATTGGAAGAATAGAGAATATCAACTTCATGAGAGATGCAGGGTTTTTTTTTCCTCTCAAAAGGCAGTGAAATATAATTATTGGAAGAGAATAATCATTTAACTCAAACTTGTAAAATATATACTTAAATTTAAGTATTTATAATTTTTTTTACTGTCTTTTGTTTTCTAAATAAGCTCTCTCTGCATAGTCCTGACTGTCTTGGAACTCAGACAAATCAGGCTGGTCCTGAACTCAAAGAATATGGAGATCTGCCTGCTTCTTGTCTTGGAAATAAAGGCCTGAGCCTATATTGGTTTCAGATTAGTTTGATCCTTATCTTTTTTTTTTTTTAACCTTGCCTGCCTAAGGCATCTGATTGCTCTAATAAACAGCCCAATGGCCAATAGCAAAGGAGGAGGTAAAGGAAGGACTTCCAGGTAGGGAGGGTAAGGAGGAGGAATTTTGACTTAGGGAAGGAAAGAAAAAAGAGACACCAGGGAGATGCCAGAGCCCACCCAGTCAGACACAGAGGAAACACTGAAGTAGACATACAGACTGAAACAAAGGTTAAAAAGCCCCAGGTTAGTGTAAATGAATAGAAGATGGTTAAATTAAGTTAAGGGAGCGAGTGGGACAAGTTTAAGCAAAGGTTGAACATTCAAAATTAATAAAAAGTCTCCATGTCTTTATTCGGGAGCTGGCTTTGGGACCAATGACAATTCCAACCACAAGTAAGCTCTTTGCTAAAAATCCTATAAATAATCGCAGTGTTCTAGCTTCCCAGCAGATGGCGATGTTCAGCGAGTGACACTTCTCAAAACAAGTGGTTCCAGTTTTCAGCCTTTATTCCATTTTGCATGCTTTGTAACATGTCTAAAAATTGGCTAAATACATGAAATATATTGAGCATATCGTATAGGGTTCATAAAGCTTTGTTTACACGTGTAAATGGATCTATTTGTACAACCTTGTATGAGAAAAGGTGAGTAAAGAAATTGATTTCTATTCTTCAATTTTCCAGAGTTTGTTATAAAAATAATCAAAATACACTTGGTGAAGATTAATCTGAAAACCTCCCTAAAGCTTATTTTAAAGGCACATTGCTCTCACATTTGTTCTGACAGCACAAATCCATACAAGAAATGAGAAACGTTGTGGTTAATGTAAGAGTCATGTAATTGCCTTCTTTTTGGTAGAAGGGGTAGAGAAATACTGAATGACATTAATGAAAGGGTTATAAAATAAATATTAAACTACAGAATAGCTATTTGATTAGAAATTGATCTTAGGAGGTTTGGCCTACTTTCCTGTGAATTAAATACAACCCCCTGGAGGCATTTAGAGCACATGTAGCCCCTTTAGAAACACAATTATCTGTTTTTAAATCTTTAATATATTTTTCTTAAAATACTATATTTTGAATTGTGTGCCTTAACAAAGCACTCGTACAGACAATCATATGTAATTGGGACAGGCAAGGAAAAGAAGTAAATTAGTGAAAATGCAAATTACTTTAAAACTGCCTTATAAAAATCTTTATGAATAAGAAACATTAATAAGCCTCTGGGAAGTTTCTCATATTTAAATGGAAGACTGCCCACATTTGACGGCATATGAGTTTGCTATTGTATAGGTCCAAATGGGAAGATTGGGCTCTCGTTTGATGGCTTCACTGTTGAAGAAAAGCATCCTGAAACTGTCTCTGGAAGCCTGCTGCTTGCCTCTCAAGAGGCTCATGAGTTGGAATTCATTACCTGATTTTATCAATGCATCAAAAAGAGATCCATCTCTTTGAGGTGGACTCATTAACCAAACCCCAGAGATGGATATATGAAAACATAATGCCAATTTGTTTAAATCACAATGAGAAGTTCAGTCGTCACAGGAAGAGCAATACTAATTCTGGATCATACACTGTTTTCCCTGTGGGCAGAATTACTTGAGAGGCCACACTATAATCAGAAGGTTTCTTGGTGATTATGTATTTTAAGACATTATTTAAATAGGAGGTGGTTCCAATTTTGGTTCTTTTAAAATAGCAATGAATTTGAAAATTCATGACACCAGGAAATTGAAGATCAAAAAAGGTGATTATATGGCTTCCTCATTATCAGTCACAAACATTATCAAATATCAGTCAGCAGCAAAATGGGTAAATTGTTGCACATTCATTTTCTAAATTATGAAATAAACAAATAACAAAATGAATCAGATAATGCTACACCTAGCAATGGCGAATATAATGAGACACAAAAGCTTCATATGATGTTTTTGCCTTAAACAAAAAGCATGAAAAAGCTCCTTAAATTTTTTAAATCCACACTTGGGCAGTAAAGCTTACTGTGTAAGTACTGTAAGCAAAACATTAATTGTTATAAATCTCAGGGGAGTTGATATCTAGAGAGAAGTACAGGTGCTGTTCATGCTTCTCATTGTTAAATAGGCAAGGGTTATGGGAATAATAAAAACCCAGAGACAGATATTAGGGTTCAACCTGAAGATAAGAAAAACAAAGGAGCCAACCACTAGAGAAACCTTTTACCTCTACCAAATCTTCAGATCCAAGGGCAAGATCCTGTTTCCATGACTCTTCAAACTCCACACTATGCTGAACTCCTGTCTCTTCCCTTTATATTCTTTTCTCGACCTAGTCATATGACCCCTGTCTCCACCTCCTTATTGCTGGGATTAAAGGCATGAGTTCATAAGTATTGGGATCACCTTTGTGTGAGCTCTGATTTTCTTTTAGACAGATTCAGTGCTGTATTGCCCAGGATGGCCCTGAATTCAAAGAGATTCATTTGCCTCTGTCTCACAAGTCCTGGAATTAAAGGTGTGTTCCACCACTCCCTGGTTTATATGACTCAATAGTATGGTTGCTTTGCTCTCTGTTCTTCAGGCAAGCATTATTTATTAACATACAAATAGTATACCACCATATTTCTCCTTTTTGTCTAAAATAAAAAGAAGACTATAACTAATTTAAGAAAAACTATATACCATAAGTACAATAACTATATCTAATATATAGGGGCAACAAATACATCAACAATGCCTAGTCCATTTGCATTTGACAAATTTAGAGAAAACCCTCCATTATCTATCCTATCTTGGTGAGTCCAAAGTCTTGTACCTAATTTTCTTCCTATCATAACTTGCTTTCTGCATCTGGTAAAAAAGGAAAACTTCAGCTATCTAGTCTTCAATAATGTTAACTGAGTAAGCAGTAAGTGGAAGCAAGGGACATACAAAAAATGTGAGCAATTACAAAAACAGCTGTCTGCTTGGACAGTCACTCCAGGTTTCTCTGCAATGTTGGGGCATTCAACTTAGCCTACATGCCTAGAATATCTGACAGACTTTTCTATGAAACAACATATTCTAACAGCCTGTCCTATCTTGTCTTGACAGTGTTTGGCAGTCACATTCTTTTGTGTCCTGCTTGTCCAAGCATACTGTCAGCAGTCAAAGCAAGGGCATTTTCTTACCCAGAGGTTTACTTTTGCCACAAAGAAAGTAAACCTTATGTGGAGTTTCTTCAAGGCCCGTTATATTCTCTGAAGTAGATTGGTGCTTCCAGAGACAGAATGATTCATTGTCATTAAAAACAAAAATAACCTTAAAGCTTCTTAAATGCCTTATTCTGTAGGTATCTCAAGTGTTTGAAGATAGCCTGTCTATCTAAAATATATCTTTGTTTGATCTTGAAAACATGCCTAATGTGACTTCAAGTTCAATTATAATAGGTGATTAACTATTAACTGCATTTCTTTATTATCCTAAACAGTTGGTAATAATAATTTTAAAGTATTAGAAACTTCCAATACATTGTTAAATTAGTGGTATAGGTACAATACCTTCAAGAGTAGAGTTGTATGTATGGTATGCTCTAATAAAATTAACCTCAAATTTGTATCAAAATACAAAATTTGTATACAATATATGAAATTCCAATCCAATATAAAACATTTAAAACTAGTAGTTGCTTTTAAAAAGTAGACTCAATAATCTACCTTTTAAGCTTATATTATCATATCTACATTTTTTCCTTATTTCTTTCCAGAGTAGATTCAATAATCTACCCTTTTATCCTATTATATCTGTATCCCCCTTCTTTCTTTAATTAAAAAAAGAACTTCAAATTGAATCTACTTTATTTTGCTTTCCTACTGGCCATAACCAATAACAACTTGTAACAAACCCTGGTAAACAATGGCAAATATCCATAAAGTACTGAATGATCAAAAACCACCCACCCCACCTCTTGGAAATGTGAGCATCATATTTTAAAAATTTATTCCTGCTGTCTGGGGGTGAAGGTATCTCTGTGATCTGTTTTATTAAGTTTTTCTAAGGCCTGGATCTTAGCACTCAGATTATCCAACATTTTTAGTGATAAAACAAAAATGATAATTCAGATAATGTTTAGAATTGATATGACATGAATGTCATCTAAATTAGTTATCCTCTCATTTAATGGTTTCATTTTCAAACTGTCTAGCATAGTATCATACAGAGACCCAAATTCCTCCATTATAATTTTTTTCTCCTATTTTTTAAAGTGGAAAAAATCTCTCTCTTTTTAAATAGTTCGTACCTTTAAGAATTCCTAATGGTCTTACCAATCTGATGAAGATGAGAGGCTTATTGCTGCTGCATAGGACAATAAAAGCCTTACTGGATTTCAAGGCAGCTGCCTAGTTTGGCAGCAGCCAGAGAAGGGGGGTTCAGGGAGAGTCTGCCAGGAGAGAAAAAAGAAAAACCTAGCCAGTAGGGCAGTGACTCCGGCTGCTTGTGTGTCTGGCCTATGCCTTTGGCTGTAAAGCCAAACATTAACAGCTTTGTTCCATGAATTTGTACTCTAAATGTTGGGTCAATTGTAGCATGCATAATAGAAACCCAGAGATAGATAGTTGGGTTCAACCTGAAGTTCAGAAAACCGAAGCAGTCAAACACTAGAGAGACATTTTACTTCTACCAAATCTTCAGACTGATGGAGCAAATGCAGAGGTTCACCGCTAGGACTGAACTGAGCTCCCAGAGTCCAGTTGAAGAGAGAGAGTAGCAATAATATGAGCAAAGGGGTCATGACCATGATGGGGATATTCACAAAAATGAGCACACCTGAGCTAGTCGGAGCTCACTGACTTTGGATTGACAGTGGGGGAACCTGCATAGGCTCAAAACAAGCCCTCTGAATGTGGGTGAGAGTTGTATAGCTGGAACAGTCTGTGGGACCACTGGCAGTGGGACCAGGATTTATCCCTAGTTCTCAAACTGGCTTTTTGGAGACAGGGATACCTTGCTCAGACAAGATAATGTGGGGAGGGCCTTAGTCCTGCCTCACGTGAAGTGCCAGATTCTCCACGAGAAGCCTTACCCTGTCTAAGGAGTGGATGGAGGATGGAGTGAGTAGAAGGTGGGGGGAGCGGGAGGAGAGAAGGAAGGGAACTGGGATTTGTATATAAAAGGAGAAAAGGTTGGCTTAAAAAATAAATTAGAAAATAAGGGACAAGAAACCGATATTGGCACATAGATTCACTTGTTTACAAACTCAGAAATCCCATAAAAGCACTAAACTGGGGGCCAGAATATAACCCAAAGGACCTCTAGAGTAAAGGAGAAAATATGTAAGTAAAATCATTTTCTGTTGGTCATCTATACATTGTTGGGTATGCAACTACCCTTAAGAGTAGTTTGTATTCCCCGTGAGACACCCTTGCAGAATATTAAATTGCACATAATTATCAATTAGAGATTGCTCTTGGTTTAGGGATGGGGGTGTATTTACTTCTCTTTTCAGTTCCAGGACCTCATCTAGGAACCCAGACTCTTGCAAGCCCTGTGCATGCTTCTCCAGTCTGTGATTTCATGTGTGTCAATGCTGTTGATTTAGAGGGCCTTGTTTCCTTGGTGTCCTCCATCCCTCTGGTTCTTACACTCTTACTGCTTCCTCTTCTGTAGGGTCCCCTGATCTCTGAGAGGAGACACTGGTTTAAGACATCCATATTGGGGCTAAATGCCCCAAGGTCTCTCATTCTGCATATTGTTTGGCTGTATTTTTCTCACCTTCTTCAGGAGGAAGTGTCTATGATGGCTATTGATTAAAGCACTTGTCGGGGTATATGTCCCGATTGGTCCCCACAGTCATTAAGTCCCAAATAAATCACACAGAAGTCTACATTAGTTATAAACTGATTGGCCCAGTATCTCAGGCTTCTTATTAACTCTTACAACTTATATTATCCCATTATTCTTGTCTGTGTTAGCCACGTGGCTGTGTAACTTATTCAGTGGGGCAGTCACATCTTGCTTCTTCTTTGGCTGGGACAGTACTACAGACTAGGACTTCCTTCTTCCCAAAATTCTCTTGGTCTCATTAACCTGCCTCTACTTCCTGTCTAGTTGTCCCACCTATACTTCCTGTCTGGCTACTGGCCAATCAGCATTTATTTCAAATATAATTGACAGAATCCAGACCATTGTCCCACACTGGGCCCTAATCTGTTGAAATATGAGCGGCGGGGCTGCGTCCCCAACACCCCGGCCGCTTGGCTAGCTCATGCCCGAAATAACAACACACAAACTATTCATTTAAGAACTGCTTGGCCCATGAACTCTAACCCTTACAGGCTAATTCTTACCCCTGGACTAGCCCATTTCTAAGGATGTGTGTAAGCACCCCAAGGTGCGCTTACCGGGAAGATTCTAGCCTACTCGGAGGAGCTTCATTGTGTGCATCTGCCCGGGAGAGCTGAGCATGGCGTCTCTGCTCTCCGGGAGCAGAGCAGAGTCTGACCTCACTTCCTCTTCCACCCAGCATCCTATTCTGTTTATTCCACCCACCTATGTTCTAAGATATGAGGCCAAGCAGTTGGTTTATTACTTAACCAATGAAATCAACAGATTGATATATGACACTCCCACATCACTAATCTATGAGTATAGCCGAATGTCATTAGGAGTCATTTATTGCTATATTATTTTAGTATAACAGTAGTACTTGGATTTACCTAAGTCCTTGCCTATCTAGTTTCAAATCCTTGGTCACCCAAGCAATGTTGGGTGATGTAGTAGGAGGCCTCTAGTTAGTTCCTGGCCAGAGCCCCGAAAAAAATCACATAGAAACTATATTATTTAAAACACTGCTTGGCCCATTCTAACCTCTCATTGTCTAAGTCTTATATCTTAATTTAACCCATTTCTAGTAATCTGTGTATCACCATGTGGCTGTGGTTTACCCACAAGATTCCAACCAGCGTCTGTCTCTGGCAGAGCTACATGGCTTCGCTATGACTCTGCCTCCTTTTCCCTAGCATTAAGCATAGTTTCCCCCCACCAGGCTCTGTTCCCCTATAGCTCTGCTATAGGCCCTAAGCTGTTCCTTTATTAACCAATGGTATTCACAGCATAGCGAGGGGAATCCCACATCAGGGTGAGGGTTCTAACTCACAGAGCGTGCCTGAGGTCATATCAGATATTGGTTGGCTACTCCCACAGCTTTGTGTCACCATTGCGTTCACATATCTTGCAGTCAGAATTCCATTGTAGATTGAAGGTTTGTGTGACTGGCTTGGTACTTACACTCCTCCTTTGGTGTGGTGCAGAATACATTCTTGTACCAAAGATGTCTAGAGTATAGAATGAAGGCTCTATGTAGGCACTGTCTTGACTTCTCTATGTTCAATGAGTTGTGTAGCTGTTGTTGGAGGTTCCTATTGGACCCTTTTAGGCAAAACTTCAATTAGATAAAACCCAGTGACAGTACTGGAATCTTCATTTGGTGACAAGAGGTAGACAGTTGGACCTCTGAGTCCCCATTACTTGTTAATTTCATTTAAGTTACCATCATAGATGTATATATTTTAGGATAATTCTATTGCATTAGGTTTTCATACTAACCCGCAATGGCCCTTAATTTTAGCTGACAGTGGGAGGAGTTCTAAGTGTCCTTTCAGCCAGTAGAAACAACTGCCAGTGGCCAAAGCTGAGACACTTTAAGTAGAGACAATGAATGATAAAAAGGACTATTTGATTATAGCCTAAACTATAAAATAAATATAACTAACATGCTTATATAAGTAATAACTAACTAAATAAATAAATGAAAGGGGAATATATAGATGTCACATGCACAGTGACAAATAATTCATGTGAACGTTGCTTTTCACCTGAGAAGGTAAAACAGCCAAATCCCCATTTATCGAAAATGTTGCCCACGATTGCTCTCTCAGCTTTGTGGCCCAATTAATGGTAAGTGCATGGACTGTGTAGCTGAAAAGCTGGAAAAGAATGTCACTTTTTCTCTCATTTTCCTCTCCCATACCTATAAGCCCTGTCTTATTTATGAGATAAACCACCAAGAAAAGCCTACTGGGTAGACATTATACAAAGTTGCCTGACCACTGTACAACCTGTGAGTGTCACAAGGATCACTAGGAGTTGGAGAAGCTGTCACAGCTAAAAATAAAGCCTGAGAGCAAATAATGACTTAATTGAATGTGGTACTCCGAATGAATTACTGAAGAGGCATCAGGAGACAGCTGCTGAATTCTGAGTAATCAGTGATGGCAAGTGATGATGTATGACTATTGGGTTATTGATCGTCATAAATGTCCCATACTAACATACAGTGTTCGTAATAAGGGAGTATGGGTGCTGAGATTGACGGATGTCTCTATTAACGTTGCAGGTTTTTTTGTAGGTCTAAAATTTCCTAAAATAATTTTACTTAAAACAAAACAAAGTCATTATATATTTTCTTTTTTTCCAACTATCTAGAAGTTAGAGTTCTTCATTTCAGTGGGTAGTGCATGATAAGTGATTCCTATAATGGACACATTTTTCAAATGGAAAGGTGATTTTACTATATTTATTACTTTGTGATGTTGAACTGAAACATCATTACTGTACAATTAACAAAGAGTTACTGCTATTTGTAAACAAAATTAAACATTCCCATTTGGTACAGACACTAGCAAAGGGCCATGAAGATGACCTTGACTGGCCAGGTGGATTTGTCTGTGCTACTGGAGTTGTGGGAATCAGCTCAGCATTCTCTTTGTAAGCCAGAATTGTTGGTAAAAGTAACTATAGGCTCAACACCTCTGAATGAATATTAGAACCAACTTCAGTTTATCTTACTTCTAGAGTGGGTTAGGGAGATTGCATATAACACCTCTGAGCTATGCTGTAAGTTTTCAAATGCTTATCAAATAATATTTGCCTCATCAAGCCACTGCTAACCGATGGGAAGAGAGGCCTGTGCCAGGTGATCAGAGTTGGCCTTTTGAGGTGATTGAGGAATCAGAATACTTCAAGACAAATTTGTGTCTGTGAAGTTCATGCTGTGGTACTGGGGATATATATGCATAGACTGGGTACTGGCAGATGCTAAGCACAAAATAGAAAAAAATTAAGGTTCCATACTGACTTGGTCGAAAGTGACTTTGAATTGATTAGGTAGAGGAACAGTTCTTCATTCTTCATCAATCAAACTATAGCTGAGTATTGTGCTTATTTCAGGCTAACAGTATTTAAAAGAGACACAGACATAATGACATGGGCAAAAGGAAATAAAAAGAGAACTGGGCACCCTAAGATTACGCGAGGAAAGGGTGGTGAGCTTGGCTTGACAAATGAAGGGAGGGGAGCAAAGAAATGTAGAGCTCAGTAAAATCAATTTTAAAAAATTGACTGGTTTTATTCTAATTAAGTCTGAAAATATATCTATTGATACCTACTAGAATTTAAGTTTTAAAAGATTTAGGAAGGATGTTTTGTGGCTTATCCTAAACTTTGTCATGGAGAATATTCTTGTGTTTACATGACCTAACTTCTATGAGGTGGAACATTCTTCAGGTGTCTGTTAGATCTGTTAGGTGTCCATTTGGCTAAGTAATCAGTTGAGTTCTTTTTCTATACTGAATTTCTGTTTAGATAGTCTGCCTATTTTTGAAATTTGATCATTAAAGCCTCTAGATATCATGTCCATTCTCCTGAATGTGGCTCTTGGTGCTCATCCCTGCAGGATTTCTAAGCAGACACACTTTCTGAACCTGTAGTCACTTTTGTTATGCCAACAGTGGATGATGCCCACGTCAATATTTTCTGCAAGTCTGGCGCTGATATTTAGCCACAGTTTCAGCACTAATGGGCAATCCAAGCCTAGGTCTGTTTCAGATATACTGCTGGCTCAGAAAGAAATAGGAAAGTAGCTACATCCAGTTCCCATATGTCTCTCCCTGGGGCTAGGGTTGGCCCAGATGCCTCATCCATAGTTAGCGACCAATGGCTAGACACTGCAGGATTCTGGCTGGCTCTGGACAGAGTCAGTAGGTTCTTATGTAATACCTCTGGCCAACAGCGATGACAAACTGTATCACACCCTGAGCTCACCAAATGCTGAGACTAGAAGCACACTGGGGGAGGACCAAAACCCATGAAACAATGGAGTGCTCTTTGCTGAGGTGTTGATGTAGTCCAAGATTGCTGCAGCTGGTCACAAATGACACTTGACTAGAAGTCCAATATACTGGGACCATGCATCTCTCCCTGGGAAGCTGAGCTGTTCCAGAGGCTCTGTCCACAGGCAGTCCTGGTGATGGGGCATGATGATATCTAACCAGAAGGCTTTAGTAGAACCACCTGGAGTTATTGGTAATTATTTTGTACTTATTACTTTGTCTCTGAGATTAGTATCTTCTACTTTGTTATTCTACACAAGGATGGTATAGTCTTGGTAAAGGAGTTTTCTTGTCTCCCTAGGCTGACTCAAAACTGTGTTAACTTGACTCTCCCTCAATCAGGAAGTGGACTTATGATCTCAGAGGAGGGTAGGTGTGGCCAAGGCTCACACCTAGCCTTGAAATGCCAGTCCCAAATTCAAATCTCTTACAAATCCACCTTTGTGTGTTGTCTGAGGTTTCTGTCTTGCTGGGTTCCCACAGTCATTAAGTCCCAAAGAAATCACACAGAGCTCTTCATTAATTATAAACTGATTGGCCGATTAGCTCAGTATTCTTATTAACTCTTATAACTTATATTAGCCCATTATTCTTCTCTATGTTAGAATATAGACAATTGTCCTGTACCAATTGTGGGGAGGGAATGAAGTCCTGAGTGAATGTATATTGTTGACATGGGCACAGTTTCCATATGTGTTCCATGCTAACAACACAAAATAAAGGATTTGAAGCTAGGTTACTGCAATCAGAGATAGCATGCATTATTTATCTTCTGCTACCTGGATGGCCTCACTTAGCATAATTTTTCCAGTTACATTGGTTTACCTGGAAATTTTTTAATTTTAAGTTTTATAGCTGAGTGACAAGCATTTCATTATGTATGTGTATAACATTTTCATTAATCATTTCTCAGTTGTTGGGCATCTAGATCAATTCCATTTCCTAGCTATTGTGAGTAGGAGAGCATTGGACATGAATGTGAAAGTATCTCTGTAGTAATATAAAACATCTTTGGCTACATCCCCAGGAGTTGACTAGTAGACATGTTTCTAGTTTGTGAAATACTTTCCAGACTGGTTACTTTTGGGTTCACTAGTTTACTCTACCAACAACAGTCTATAAGAAGTCCCCTTTCCAGATATCCATTCCATAATTTGTTGTCCTTTTCATTCCCAATAATGGCCATTCTGAAAAGAGTACTGTGGAATCTTAACATAGATTTAATCTGCATTTCCATGATGGCTAAGGATTCTGAACACTTCAAAAAATTTACCTACCCACTCGTATTTTTATTTTTGTGAACTTTCTGTCCTATTTCTTCTCATGACCCATTTTTAAATTTGGTTCTTGCCAAATACATAACTCATCCGCTCCAATTGTGCTACCCTTACATTCCTGAATGTGGGGCCATCTACTGGCGTGTGGTCTATTTACCAATGCAGTCTGCTTACCTTAAGGAAGACTGTTCTCTTTCTGGAAGAGAAACCATAAAATGTCAACAGATTTCAGCTAGCGTGAAGGGACTCATGATCTCTCCCCATCTTCGTGCTGAAATGTTTATTGACTTGGAACTGTTCAGGGAACTACAGCTGCTCTGAGTTCATGAGTGTAGCATGCTTGTCATATCCTGAACACTTTCCTTTGCTCTAGTCTTTTTTTGAAATGTTTTTTTTTTTATTGAGCTGTATGTTTTCTCTGCTCCCCTCCATTCCTTTCTTCTCCCCTTCTCCCCTTCTCCCCTCTGCCATGAAGAATCTTGTCTTTTTCTCCTTCCTATGTAGATCTATGTATCACTCTCTTAGGGTCCTCTTTTTTGTCTAGGTTTTCTGGGGTTGTAGTCTGTAAGCTGGTTTTTATTAGCTTTTTGTCTAAAAGTCACTTATGAGTAAGAGCACATTAAGTTTGTCTTTCAGGTCTCGGTTGTCTCACTCAATATGTTTTTTTTTTTTTCTAGATCCATCCATTTGTTTGCAAATTTCAAGATGCCATTATATTTTACTACTGTGTAGTAGTTCATTGTGCAAATGTACCATATTTTCTCTATCCATTCTTCAGCTGAGGGACACCTAGCTTGTTTTTAGGTTCTGAGATTCCATCTTACGCCTGTCGTAATGGCCAAGATCAAAATTGTTGATGACAGTTTATGCTGGAGAGGATGCAGGAACACTCCTCCAATACTGGTGGGAGTGCAAACTTGTACAGCCGCTTTGGAAATCAGTATGGCAATTTCTTAGAAAATTGGGAAACAACCTACCTCAGGACTCAGCAATACCAATAATAGCTCTAATCTTCTTTAATCTCTGGCTCACATAGTCTTGTGATGGTCCCTGAGCCTCGAAGAGGGGATGAGAAATAAATGTCCCATTTGCAGCAGAGTATTCCATTAATTCTCTATACTTTGACAAGCTGTGAGCCTCTGCATTAACTACTACCCACTCCACAAAGAACCTTGGCTGATGAGGATGAAGGCTGCACTAACCTATGGCTAGAGAGATGTCCATTTAGAGGGTGGCTTAATACTATGTCAATTTAACTACATAATAGTAGCAGATTCACTCCTGGAGCCTGTAGAGCTCCCCAACAATGTATTTCTGGCTAGATTTACAAACACGGCTTGTGTTTCCTTCTGTTGAGCAGGCTCCAAATCCAATCAGGATGTAGTTGGTTATCCTCGTATCATTCTTACTACTCTTGCATCCATGGGAATATCTTGCCATGCCAGTCATTAATGCTTTCAATAGGCCTTACAGCTGGGCACGACCCTGATTACTTCCCTGAACCCCACTGTGACATATTTTATATCAATTTTATTTCTCATAGATATATACAAAAATTTCCATAATTTTATCTATAGCTGAGAGCCCTCAATTAATCTCAAGACCAATACAAGAAATTGACTTTTAAACCTTTTCATTTAACAATGCCACCGACTTTGCCATTTCAATGTACTCAAATCAATTGCCGGCATTTCCCTTGCCTTTGCTTTTCCATCTTACCTGCTTATTCATCCCTTACTCAGGTGCCCACCTCTGTGAGTCTTTCCTTTCTTCCTATACCCACTCTACTACACTATATCAATTCCACAGTGCCATTTTCTGGTCACATTTTACACCTGAAATTGTGATGTTTCAAGTGTGACATGGTTTATTCTCTGCCAGGGTTTGCTTTCCTAGTGTATAAAATAACAATAGTTGGGTAGTGTGGTGCACGCCTTTAATCCCAGCACTCAGGAGGCAGGGGCAGGTCAATCTCTGTGAGTTCAAGGCCAGCCTGGCCTAGAAGAACTAGTTTTAGGACAGCCAGGCTGTTACATAGAGAAACCCTGTCTCAAACAACAACAAAAGCAGCAACAACAAAATAACAATATCAAATCAATATTTTAGAGCTCATGAAATGCAATATTATCACATCAAGTGATTTTGCAAGTTCCTATTGGTGAACTATGTCCACTTCCCCCTGTTTCTCTGCCACTCTTTAAGGGCCTGCTATCATCATTTCAACAGCCCATCATTTTAAGAGTGCTAAAGTGTTCTCTTTGGATTCTAATATCGATTTCACAAACTACCTGGACTGTCCTCCAGCCTCAGTTGTCTATGCTGTAGTCAACATAACCTGTCAAGAGAAAATAAGTTTGTTTTGAGCCAGTTTGATAGATCTTAACCATGTTCTGCTGCCTCTAGACTAAAGTCCAGATGTTAGTGTTCAGTATAGGTTTGTATGCCAATGCAACTCAACTCTCATTCTCTCAGTATGTACCCCCCACACACTATGACATCATAATGTAAAGATTTAGATTCCTTATGTTATTAGGAAATGGCCTTGTCTAACAGTAACCTGATTCCACTCTTCCTTCCTCTCTTAACAATTAATTTATCTCCTAGCTTGGTGTGGGAGGTTCTTCTGTCTATGTGTTGCTCTTATCGGTTAATGAATAAAGAACTGTTTTGAGCAGATGTCAGGGAAGAACAGAACTAGGCAGGGAAAGCTAGGCTATATGCTGGGAGAAAAAAGGATGGAATAGGAGAGATGCCATGGAGCCACTGCTATAGTCAGATATGCCAAAACTTTGCCAGTAAATCATTGTCATGTGGTGATACACAGGTTAATGGAGATGGGTTAAATTAATATGTAAAAGTTAGCCAATAAGAATCTATAGCTAATAGGTTAAACAGTGATACAATTAATATGGTTTCTCTTTGATTATTTGGGTCTAAGCTAGGCAGATGGCTGGAAACCAACAAGATCCCTTCTCTACCACCAGCTTTCAATTTACACATTAGTCTATGAATTCCTTTAATCTCCCCAAATCTGGATTAAAGATACAAGAATAACATTTTGGAACTCTCCACTCGGCATTTACCCCTGGATTGCCTATTTTCTCTGGAGAACAAGATAAATTATGTATTTGTTAGCATGATTTGTGTTTCTTCTGCTTCATTTCCCTTCGTTCAGTAAGAAAGATGTAGAATTTGCCTTGGGACATTTGCGTATGGTTAAAAGAGGATATTGTTTACAAAACAAATTGACTGAAAAGATTAAGGCAGCAATACCTGTAGGATAGGTTTGGAAATGAAAAAAAAAATTCCCTTTGTTGTTGCCTCAAGAGCTAAGAACTTGTTCATAATCCCTGTAAACATTTAGAGAAAGTACTAGGAGTCTGGCGGTGCTGTACCAAGGAAAGCTGCATCTTAAATTCAGGCTCCCAGCATCCTCTAAGATTCTATGACCCTGAGGATGATAGATATGAATGTTTGCTTGGTGGGGTGGGGGACCTCGTGGATTGGAACAGCGAAATGCAATAGTACCCAGGAGGGAACCTATGGAAATGACGTGAAGTGCTAGATGACAGAGTGGCTAGTATTGTGTTTCTTGCCAGACTGATGAGGGATGATCTCTGAAACCTGTTTAGGCAGTTTTAACTGAAGTTAAGGAACACCATATGTTTTAAATGGCTACACTTGTGAACTACACTCAAGTTCATAGCATGTTGTGAATATTGCTTTGAATATAAAGCTTCTTTTCTCTTTCATCCTAAAGCTTTATTCTTTTCCCACTCCTCCTTCTCCTCCCTCTTGACCTTCCTTTTTTCTCATCTCAAAGGGTTTAATAATCCTTAATCTCTGAGTTCCAAATACTTTAAAAGATGAAAGAGATAGGATAAATTGCTCTCTCATTCTCTATTATCATACTGAATTTTAGAACAGAAACAAGGACATCAGTCATAGAAACTCAAAATTTGAATAAGTCTGTAGTTTAAATAATGCTACTCTACCAATATCGGGGTTCTGGTTTTTATCATGGCGCTAAGGTCGCATGACTTGTTTATATTGGGGAAGTTGAGGTGATGTTCTGCCCTATTATTTTTTCTTTGGAGTTTCCTTGATATAGATCTATGCTCCTGAATAAACATATCTATACAGACTTTCTACTTGATTTTGTTATTTTGTTTCAAACAACAGATTTATTTATATATACTAAATAAATCAATTATATTTATATAAGTTATAACATAATTCACTTATTATAAAATTTATTATATTCATATTTACAATTCAGAATTCAGCAGCCACCAGAAGGTTCAATTTTTGAACATTTCATTACTCCTTCTGAAAGCCCTTTATTTATAGAAATTATTCCTTATCCCACTTTTCCAACACAAAGTCCCTGACAAGCAGTAGTCTCTTTTGCTTCTCTGTGGATTTATCTGCCTTATACAGCTTACAAAATGACCTTGCATAGGATGTCATTTTGTGATTGTTTTCTTTTACTTAGGATAATGTTTTCAAGGGTCATCAGTGTTATGGTTTATATATACACTTGTTTGTTTTAAGGGTGACTAATGTTACATTGCACAGATAAGATAGATGTATTTATTATTCATGATTTGAGAAACAATGATTTAGTTCTATATTTTAGCTTTCTATTCATTTGTAGATCTCCCTGGAAGTGGATTACAAGTTATTATTATTAAATTTTAAATATCTACTTAATACTTTAAGAGGAACTGCCAAGATCTTCGCCAAATGACTCAACCACTTCACATTTCTACCAAGAATATGAGGGCTCAAATTGTTATACATCTTTCTAAGCACATTTTATTGTGGACATTTGAATTCTTACAGGCCATAGTACCAAATGTTTGAATATACAAACATTTGACACTAAGTCCTGTAAAATACAAACAAATCCTATCTCCAGTGAATTTGGTCACTTATCTCTAATGTCTAATAATATTGATTATCCTTTCATGGCTCACAACCATTTGGACAGTCACAGTTCACAGGTGTGGAGGTTATGAGCTATTTAAAGTCTCGGCCCATTTTAAAATTTAATTGCTTATATTTTGTCGTTATTGATTTATAAAAGTTCCTAATATTTAGGAGGCAATTTCTTATCTAATTCTTGATTTTCAAATAGATCCTCCCATCCCTTAGACCTTATCTCTTTTTTTTTTTTGTATTAATTGAATCACTGCCTGGCCCATTATTTCTAGCCTCTTATTTGCTAACTCTCACATCTTGATTTAACCCATTTCTAATAATCTATATATCACCACGAGCCTTAGACCTTATCTTAACCCTTACAAAGAACAAAAGTTTATAATTTTAATGACATTCAACTTACCAACTTGTTGATATTTTTTAAAAATGCATTGTTTTGGATCTAATAGGAAGGAGAAAAAGACAAGATCTCTTGAGTAAATTGGGAGCATGGAGGTCACAAGAAAAGGTAGAAAGGGCAGGGGAGGAAGCAAAGGGAGTGGAGAAAAATGTATAACTCAATAAAAACAATAAAAATCCATTGTTTTAAGGAACTTTTGGATGGAGTCACAATCCCTGACTTCAAACTCTACTATAGAGCTACAGTACTGAAAACAGCCTGGTATTGCCATAAAAACAGATAAGAGAACCAATGGATTTAAATTGAAGATCCAGATATTAATCCACACACCTATGAACACCTGATTTTTGACAAAGAAGCAAAAAATATCAAATGAAAAAAAAGAAAGCATATTTAACAAATGGTGCTGGCATTACTGGATATCAACATGTAGAAGGTTGAAAATAGATCCGTGTCTATCACCATGCACAAAACTCAAGTCCAAATGGATCAAAGACCTCAACATAAAGCCAACCACACTGAACCTTATAGAACAGAAAGTGGGAAGTTCACTTGAACACATTGGCACAGGAGACCACTTCCTAAATATAACCCCAGTAGCACAGACACTGAGAGAAACAATAAATGGGACCACTCCAAAAAAAAAACTGAAAAGCTTCTGTAAAGCAAAGGACATGGTCAACAAGACAAAATGGCAGCCCAGATAATGGAAAAAGGTCTTCACCAGCCTCACATCAGATGGGTGACTGATCTCCAAAATATACAAAGAACTCAAGAAGTTAGGCACCAAAAGAATAAATAATCCAATAAAACAATGGGGTACACATGTAAACAGAGAACTCTGAATGGAGGATTCTAACATGGCTGAAAAACACTTAAGACAGCCTAGAAATTTAAGACAAAACCAAACAAAAAGGGTAATGAAATAATTGCTAATGATATTCTGCTGTAATCAGGTCAGAGCCCAGCCCAATCGGCACCTGAGAGTCTTCATGCAACAACTGTCAAGAGAAGAAGCAGAGACCAAAAAGCTAAACACTAGGCAGAGCTCAGGGAAACCTGTGGAAAAGTACTTGTAGGAGCCAGAGTGTCAAAAACACTTAAGAGAACTTGGCCCACAGAATCAACAAAGCAGGTTTCATAAGGGCTTACAGAGACGGAAGCAGCAATCACAGATTCTTCATGGGTCTCTGCATATATATTATGGCTGTTAGCATGGTGTTTATGTGGGACTCCTAACAGTGAGGCGGGGTATGTGTGTGTCGCTGACCCTTTTGCCTGCTTTTGGGTCTTGTCCAGCCTTGATATGAGGGTTTGTGCCTAGTCGTATTGTAGCGGTTATGCCGTGTTTGGTTGATATTCCTGAGAGGGCTGCTCTTTTCTGAGGGGAAATTGAAGAGGAGTGGTGGGTCTGTGTGAGAGGGGTCAGGTAGGGGAAAGGGACTGGAGGAGTGAAGGGAAGGGAAACTGTTGTCAGGTTGTAACGTATGAGAGAAGAGTAAAATGTAAAATATCATCTAAGTCAGCTATTTTACTTTTAAAAACTTCCCAATTTTTTTTAAGTGTTGTGAGCGTAAGTAGTATGTTTGTTCATTCAGCAGGTAAAGTCATTTATTGTGGAGCCTGACAACCAGAGCTGAATGACTTTATTCTATGAGGTAGAAGAGAAACAACTGCCAGAAGTTGTCCTCACAGTTCTACCCCTACCCATACACATTGAATAATGTTGTATATGGTTTTTTTTTTGGTTTTGTTTTTGGCTTTTTTGTTTTGTTTTGTTTTTAGGATGTGAGCATTTGCTAGATTTGATTGCTTGTGGTTGGTAGAGATTTTTATTCCCTGAGTACAGAAAAACTAGAAAACCTCCCAGGTGACTCACATGAACAAAAAGGGCTTATTTATTTTTTTATTCCATTATGGATAGACAAATCTTTTTTTTTCTGTTGATCATGACTTTATTTTAATCTTCTTCATTGTCTGTTAGCTAATGCATGAGAGGAAAGAAAACAGCTCAAGCCCCTGGTCCACTGTTTATAGCCCTGAGAAGTATTACTTTCTTGAAGTTAAAGACATATCAACCAGAAAAATCACAAGGACGCAAGGAGACAAAACAAAAAGTTCTGATTGGATTACCTCTTGAAAAGGGAGACAGGCTCTTGGCAGTCAACCTCTTTGTAAGCTGTTTTAGTTAGCTTTGATCCATTCTATCTATTGTTTAAAACGCAAATTCTTTTATTTTTGCAACTATAATTACATCAGTCATAAAGCCAGCAAACCTTAAGAATTTTTTCAAAATCTTTAATATTAATCTTTCCATCCTTGTCTTCCTTGCTATTTCCTTCCCTCCCCATCCTCAGTTAAGCTCCACCCATTTTCCCCTTCTTCTTTCCTAGTACCTATGTCTATAATTTCCCTTTCTCTGGAGTTGCCTGTGCCCTCATTTCTACTTCAATTGTTCCTGTGATTACTTTGGGTGATATACTCAAATCTAAATATCTGGCACTCAGAGCCATAAATTACCTATCTAAGTCTTATAAATATTAAATGCTGCTTGGTTTTCTAGGATTTGTATCACAAATTAATTTAGTGGTATGTTAATGTAAGTTTCAGCATATATCAGTAACGTCGGTTCTAGGTTGGCACATTTAAAAACTAATTTTGCTGCCAGACGCCTGTAAGTATACAACTCTAATGACAGGTATACTCATGCTGTTCCACATGCAGACTCCAGAACTTTCCAACCATAGGACTTCTGGGAAATTCTTCCCAAGTGACCATGGAAGATAGAAGACCTGTGATTATTCACCCACATACAGTCAGGTTTTAAAACTCTATTTGAGATTTGTGATATGAGGGTAATTACAATGACAATTTCAAAAATACCCGAGAAAGTCAGAGGCATGTTCCACGTTTCCAGAAAATTCATACATTCCCCCACCCCCCTGTAATTACGGAAGCTCAGGTAACTTGGATTTCTCTTTGTGCAAAGGAACTAATGATTTTCTAATTTTATGGGTTTCTGACAGTTTTATGTGGGCTGTCATAAGGTTGTCAGAGACCTAAATTTACTGAACCCAGAAGAAATCCTAATAAAAAAATGAGGGGGTTTGTGAAAGCATAATCATAACGAGTCATTATTTTATATCCGTAAATCTACATTTCTATAGAACATGAATTTTTAATTATACATAGACGTTCTCAACAGAGACGTTTGTGCAGCGGTGGGCACAGAGCTGTCTACGAGAAGGAAGCAATAAAAAAAATCTATAGAAATAAATAGAAGAAGCAGCTTATTAAAAACAGCAAGATGATAATCTTCCTCTGGGGAATGAAATCTGAAAGGAAGGGGAGGCATTATCTAAGTCCCCAAAATACTTGGCAAGAAAGGATGCGCACGAAATGACTGAAAAACGATACATGCAGCCCGATTTTGCTTCATTAAAGACAGGAGTCTGAAACATCAGCTGCTACAAAACTATTTAAGGCTTGGGTTTGAGATGACAGTGTTATATGGAAAAGGACGTCTTTATCTAATTAATTTCTCCTGTCTTTATATTATATACTTTATATTTTGTTACAGACAATTTTAAGCTGTTATGTGACTGCTAGGAGTTGAACCTGGGTCCTCTGGAAGAATAATCCATGCTCTTAACTGTTTCACCACCACAACAGCCTCCCCCGTCTCTTTTAATGTGTGCGAGTTTTCATGACAAAATACCATATATTCGGTGACTTAACACATTTTTCCCCACACATTTTAAAAGGCTGCTATGTCCAGGATTAAAGTATAGCCAATGTAATATTTAAGGAGCTGTTTTCTTGATTCTCAGATATACTAGCAAGGTTTGTAAAGATGGTGAACTCTCGGAGGCTTCATAATCATACTGGATCAGGGCTCCATCCTCAAAACTTCATTTAATTTTCATTCTTTCCTTACTCGGACATGGACCTTCTGATGCTTAGGGCTCTCATATATACACCTGACAGGGGCACATTGTGCTTCTTGGCAAATTTTATGTGTGGTCTTTGTTAAGGACTTGACCACTTACATACAATTGGTTTCTAAATGGATGAGCAAGACTATTCTTCAGTTCTCACAAAACAACAAAGGTGTTCGGTAGAACAGATTTCGCAGGTGACCGATGAGCAAGTCCTATCCAGCCACTTTAAAGTAGCTATTCCTTATGGTTCTTTTTAAACTCCTTTGATTCTCTCTAATAATGAAATTCACGTTTGCATAGATTTCCGCATACATTTTTGTCCTCACATCGAGGGCATCTTTTCTTCGAACACTTTTTATTTTTTTCCTTCTGATCTCTCTGTATTCTCCTTTACTGTATTTTTAAAGCCTTAGGTTAAAGCCTCCATGTCCTGCCTCTCTAAATTTTTCTCAGTGTCTAATTTTAGTAATCATTAAAAACATTGAGGTACAATACACATACAGGAAAGTGCACATATCTTAAAAACAATTCTCAATGACCTATGACAAATGAAATGATCTCTATTAACAGCGGGCGAGGACAAATACAGACGATGACTCGTCTACTTCTAGAAGAAGCCACGATGGCCTATCCACATTTCTTACTATTGTTTCTCCACTTTAGCACCAACACTGTAAATTCTAATGTTGTAGAAGTTTTACCTGATTAAACTTCAGTCTTTTGGCAATGTCATCAATATTTATTGTATTTTGTCTATCGTCTGATCAGTGGTTTTTTTTTTTTTAATTTGACTTTTCAAGATAAGGTTTCTCTGTGTAGTCCTGGCTGTCCTAGAACTCACTTATATAGACCAAGCTGGCCTTGAACTCAGAGATCCACCTGCCACTGCCTGGCAAGTGCTGGGATTAAAGACGTGTGCCACCACTTCTCAGCTCTCTGATCAGACTTCAGTTTATTAGTTATTATTATTTTTTGGTGTGTATGGTATGTATGTGTGATTCACAGAGTATGTGTTGAGAACATAGGACAACTTTGTGGACTTGGTTCTTTCAACCTTTATGTGAGTTCTGAGGCTCAAACTCAGGTCTCCGAGGTGGTGCGGTGTATACCGTTACCTGCTGGCCTCTGGGCAGCTCTTGATCAGATAGGAGATGATTCTGTCTTCTCTATTGCAACATAAACTTTATTTAGTACTATGCAGTCATGGGTGTTTATGCCTTTCTTACCTTGGGGTTGTAATGAATAATGATTCATGGTCATTTGTTTTCAGTTCTTTTGATCATGTTTTTATATGTCTTCTAAGGTTTTTAAGTACATATGTTTAGCCCACTGCTTTAAAAAGGGATGGACAGGTGCCCATTCTCCCTTTTGAAGTCTCTGAACTATTTTGTCTTTTAATAACACATAGTAAGGTCTTTTTTCTATTTGTAAGTTTAATTACCTAGTAAGTACTCTTTTGTACCTCGATTGTGAAATATGTCCTAATTTATTGATTATAGCAATTGACTTAAATTTTGATAGGTTGAACTTTATTGCTTAGATATAGTAGAATTTATCCTTAAAACACTTGGTAGCTTTTTAAAAAAATTAAGTCTTGCTATGATCATCTTACGTATATTTGGTAAATACAGATAAACATTCCACTTCAGTCTCCAAATGAGACCATTTAGTGAAGTTCTAAGTGAAGGACCAAGTGACATTCCTAATAACCTGTGAGTTCCTGAGGCTCCATCCCTCCTTCAACATTTGTCACTCTCAAAACTCATTTTGATTTTACCTTATTATCTCTGACAGATGAAAGTTTTTGTGTTATTATCTATCTTCTCAAAATCCTTCATGAAGTAACCATGAATATATTTTGCTCATATTCTGATGGATTATCCGTTTGTTGTCAAATTCTTTAATGTATGACAGATAAGAGTTTATTTTAAAACGATGCACATGTTTCTCATCTTTCTGTTTGTCTAGTGATTTTATCTCAGCACTGTTCTGATTTCATAGACTTCTTTGTTCTTTTCTTTGCAATTACACTTAATGCCAATATGATCTTATGTAAGAAATCTTTTCTTACTTTAAGGTCATATGGATTTTTTTCTTTGAAATGTCTATTGTCTCATATTTAATATTTGTATATTTGCCTCATTTGACAGAGGATTGTGGCATATTGTGAAAGTTAAAACCTCTACAAAGATTGTTCTTTCCTCATGTACCTCAGAGTTTTCTTTGCCAGGTAAAAAAGTTGGTAGACTGTACACTTCTGCTCTCTTCCACTGACTTTGTCATTGCCTCCAGCACATTTGTAGAATGAATAATAAAATCCCAGAGACAGAAATTGGGGTTCAACCTGAAAACCAGAAAAGCAAAGTAGTCAATCCACTAGAGAAACCTTGCCTCTACCATGGCTGGGCAACCACAAACTAAGTGGACTAAGCCTCTCTCTCCTCCCACTTTTTATGCTCTCTAGTGCTGGAGTTAAAGGTGTGTGACTCCCTAGGACTGGGATTAAAGGTGTGAGCCACCACCACCACAAAGATCCACCTGATTCCGTCTCCCAAATCCTAGGATTAAAGGTGTGTATTGCTTTAGCTTTGTCTCTGGTCTTCAGGCAAGATTTATTTATCAAAATAAAAATAATGTATCACTATATACATTTTTAAAGTAGTGTTTTTTTCCAAGACTGCTAGACCTAGACCTTAATATTTTGATTTGAACAGAAGACTGCTAAAGCTCTTTCAGATGTTTTAAATCCCTTTTTGCTTTGAATGGGTTAGTAGATATATTTATCATCTTAAGTACTCCAATCTTTATTAGATATGATGTCATATTTATAATAGTCTTCCTCATTTTTTAATATGTAATATCCTCTATTTTTTATTGTGGATGATATGCAAATTTTTCATTTTTCACAGCTGCCTATATTTACACATGCTGGTTTTGTTTAGGGCTATTAAGAGAAAATATTGGTAATTTTTCCTTTTTTATTTATTCTTTACTCATATATTATACCTTAGTACAACTTCTCCTATCTCTTCATTATTTGTAGATGATATGATAATATACATAAATGACCTAAAATTCTTCTAGACAAATTCCTACAGATGATAAATACTATCAACAAAGTAGCTTGATCCAAGATTAACTAAAAAAAAAAAAAAATCAGTGGTAGCCCTCCTATATATAAATAACAAAGGGCTAAGAAAGAAATCAAGGAAACAATACACTTCACAGAAGCACAAATAGTATAAAGCTTCTTGGGGTAACTCTAACCAGGCAAGTGAGATGCCTATATAACACTAAATTCAAGTCACTGAAGAAAGAAATTGAAGAAGATATCAAAATATGGAAAGATCTCTCATTCTCATGAATCAGTGGGATTTAACATAGCAAAAAATGGGCATCTTATCAAAACCAATCTACAGATTCAATGACATCAAGATTCCAACACAGTTCTTACAGACCTTGAAAGAAAAATACCTAATTTCATATGGAAAAACAAAAAACCCAGAATAGCTAAAACAACCCTGTGTGTTTTTAGGACTTCGAGTGGTATCACCATCCTTTATTTCAAGTTCTGTTATAGAGCTATAGTAATAAAAGATCACATGGTATTGGCATAAAAAGAGTCAGGTTGATAAATGGAATCAAATCAAAGACCCAGATATAAATTCATACACTTATGGACACCTGACTTTTGATAAAGAAGCAAGAATGATAGAATGTAATAAAGAAAGAATCTTCAACAAACAGTTCAGTTAAAATAGGTGTCAGCATGTAGAATAATGCAAATAGATGTATATCTATCTCCCTGCACAAAACTCAAGTCCAGGTAAAACCAAGTTTCTCCTCTTTTCTCTCTTATCTCCACACCTACCTTCTCCACCAAATTCACTCCTTCTTCTTTCCTTTCAGAAAAAGGCAAGCTTCCCAAGAATACCAACCAAGCATGACATATCAAGGTATAATAGAACTAAGCACATCCCCTCATATGAAAACTGGGTGAGGCAACTCAGTAGGAGGGAAAAGTGTCCCAGAAGCAAGAGCCCCTGCTCTCACTATTAGGAATCCCACAAGAACACAAGATGCACAACCTTGACTTATATGCAGAGGACCTAGCTCAAACTCATAAAGGAGCCCTCATTGTTGGTTCAGTTTGTGTGAGCCCCTTTGAGCCTTGTTTAGTTGATTCTGTAGGCTATTTTCTTGTGGTATCCTTTAACCCTCTGGCTCATTCCCTGAGTTCTATCTAATGTTTGGCTGTGAGTGTCTATCTATTATCCCTTCAACAGCTGGATGAAGCCCCTGATGAAGATTATGCTAGGCTTTGCTTTATGAGTGTAGCAGAATATCATTTATTTTTCTCTCTTTTTTTCTCATGTTGGTTGTCTTTTGGTTCTTGCCTAGGTCTCTAGGCTGTCCATCCTCTGGTTTCTGGCCCTCCAGGCAGTGTCAGGCATGGGCTCTCTCTCAAAGTCTGAGTCTCAATTTGCATCAGTCATTGCCTAGCCACTCCCACTTTTTATTTTTAACCCCAGCACATCTTGCAGGAAGAAAGTATACTTGTGATGGAATGGCATATTATTTGGATATATGCCCAGGAGAGGGATGGCTGGTTCTTGAGGTAGATCAAAACCCAGTTTTCTGAGAAACTGCCATATTGAATTCCAAAATGGCTGTACAGGTTTGAACTCCCACTAACATTGAAGGAATGGTCCCCTTGCTCTATATCTTTTCCATTTGCAAATAGGGACACTTTGACTTCTTTTTTTTACAAATTATTTCTCCATGATGTCCTTTCATTGTTTTATTGCTATAGCTAGAACATTGAGTACTATATCAAATAGATAATGGAGAGAGTCGTCAACCTTGCTTTGTTCCCAATTTTAGTGGAATTGCTTTCAGTTTATCTCCCTTGCATTTGATGTTGGCTATAGGCTTGCTGTAAATTGCCTTTATTATGTTACTATGTCCCTGATCTCTTTATGACCTTTATCATGAAGGGATGTTAGATCTTGTCAAAGGCTTTTTCAGCATCTAATGAGATGATTATGTTTTGTTTTCTTTCAGTTTGCTTATATGGTGGATTACATTGACAAATTTTTATATTTTGAACCATCCCTGCATCTCTGGATTAAAGCCTACCTAATCATGATGGATAATCTTTTTGATGTGCTCTTAGATTCCGTTTGTATGTATTTTATTGAGTATTTTTGCATCAATGTTTACGTAGGATATTGATCTTTAATTCCTTTTCTTTGTTGAATCTTTGTGTGGTTTGTGTATCAGGGTGATTATGTCCTCATGAAATTAAATTGGTTATGTTCTTCTGTTTCTATTTTGTGGAATACTTTGAAGAGTATTGATATTAGCATGTCTTTGTAAGTCTGGTAGAATTCTGCACTAAATATCTGGCCCTGAGCTTTTTAAAGTTAGGAGATTATTAATGATTTCTTATATTTCCTGGGGGGATTGGAAGTATATTTACATTTTAATCTGATTTTATTTAGCTTTGGTAAATAGTATCTATCAAAAATTGTTCATTACTCTTAGACTTTTCAATTTTGTGGAGTACAGGTTTTTGAAGTGTGACCTAAAAGTTCTTTGAATTTTCTCAGTATCTATTGTTATGTCCCTCTTCTTGCTTCTGATTTTGCTATCTTTGATATTCTCTCTCTGTCTTTTAGTTAACTTGGATAAGAGTTTTCTATCTTGTTGATTTTCTCAAAGAACCAGCTCTTTGTTTCATTGATTCTTTGTATTGTTCTTCTTGTTTCTAGTTTATTGATTTCATTCCTCTGTTTGATTATTTCCTGCTGTCTACTTCTCTTGGGTGTGTTTGCTTCCTTTTTGTTCTAAAGCTTTTAGGAGTGTTGCTAAGTTGATACTATAAGATCTCACCAGTTTCTTTATAAAGGCACTTAGTGTTATGACATTTCTTTTTAGCACTGCTTTTACTGTGTACCTTAAGTTTGGGCATGTTGTGCGTTCACTTTCATTGAATTCTAGAAAGCCTTTATTTCTCTTTTATTTTTGTCTTGACCCAGTAATCATTCAGTAGAGAGTTGTTCTGTTTCTATGAGTTTATAGGCTTTCTGTTGTTGAAATCCGGCTTTGAACTGTAATGCTCTGATAGGATTCAGGGTGTTATTTCAATTTTCTTGCATCTGTTGAGACTAGCTTTGTGACTGAGTATGTGGTCAATTTCAGAGAATGTTCTGGGAAGTGCTGAGAAGAAGGTGTATCTTTTGAGGGAAATGTTTCCTAGATATCTGCTATGTTTACTTGGTTCATGGCATCTATTAGCTCCTGTATTTCTCTGCTTAGTTTTTGTCTGAATGACTCATCATTGGTGAGCGTGTGGTTTTGAAGATTCTCACTATCAATGTGTGAGGGTCAATGCATGATTTAATCATTAGTAGTGTTTTCTTTACAAATGTGTGTACCCTTGTGTTTGGAGTATAGAAGTTAAGAATTGAAAAGACATCCTAGTTGACGTTCCTTTGATGAGTATTTAGTGTCCTTCTCTGTCTCTTTTGATTAACTTTGATTTGAAGTCTATTGTGTTACATGTTAGAGTGGTCATACCTGCTTGTTTCTTAGGTACATGCTTGGAAAATCTTTTTCCAACTCTTTACTCTAAGGTAATATATATCTTTGATGTTGAGGTATGTTTCTTGCATGCAATAGAAGAATTGATCTTGATTTCATTCATTCTGTTAGTCTGTGTCTTTTCATTGGGGAATTGAGTCCATTTATATTGAAACGTATTAATGACTCATAATTGCTAATTCCTATTATTATGATTTTTTCTGTGTGGTTCCATTCTTATGGTTTTGCTGGTATAAAATTATTTTTTGCCTGTAATTTCAGAAGTGTAGTTAACCTCCTTGGGTTAGAGTTTTCATTTTAGTATGTTTTGTATGGTTAGATTTGTAGATAGATATTGTTTAAATTTGACTTTATTATAGAATATCTTGTTTTTTCATCTATTCTGATTAATAAGTTTGTTGTATATAGTATTCTGGGCTTGTATCTGTGGTCTCTTAGAGTCTTCAGAAATTTTTCCAGGCCCTTCTAGCTTTTAGATTCTTTGTTGAGAAGTTGAGTGTAATTCCGATAGGTCGGCATTTATATGTTACTCAGCTCTTTTCCTTTACATTTTTATCATTCTCTCTTTGTTCTTTGTGTTTAGTGTTTTGAATATCATTTGGCAAGGGATTCCTCTTTTCGGGTCCAATCTATTTGGTGTCTGTAAGCTGCTTGTACTATTATAGGCATGTGCTTTTTTAGGGTAGGACATTTTTCTTCTATGATTTTTGTTAAAAATATTTTCTGAGCCTTTGAGTTCAAGTTTTTCTCCTTTGTTTTATTCCTATTATTCTTAGGTTTTGTCTTTTCATGGTTCCCCAGATATTCTGGGTGTTTTGTGAGTTCGTTCTACCTTGACTAAAGGTCACAGAGTTTGAGCTTATCCTTGCTCTCCCAAAGTTGTCGACAACAGGTGTGGCTACAAATAAGAGATTCTGACCTACAGTGTGATTATTTAGTATTTTGACTATAGAGGTAGAT
The DNA here is from genome assembly GCF_014885135.2 of Alexandromys fortis. Lineage (NCBI taxonomy): Eukaryota > Metazoa > Chordata > Mammalia > Rodentia > Cricetidae > Alexandromys > Alexandromys fortis. Next base: position 13,017,080 of record NW_026067938.1, read on the forward strand.
CTGCTCCACCTTGATCAAAGGCAAGAGAATCCAAATCTATTCCTGTTCTTTCAAGGAGATTGGCAGGAGATTCCAGGGAGTGGCTTCCTGCAAGATACTTGGTCTATTTTTTTATATCATGTTAATAAAGTCTGTTGCCTCCCCTCCCCTTTTAGGGTGAAGTACATAAGCATGTGGAAAATAAACATGAGTGATTTCAGTATTCACTGAATATCCCTCCTGATGCTGTTTTGTGTTTCTGTCTTTTATTTCTCTCATTTCCCTGTTTCTTTTGATTAATTGTTCTGTATTAGTACAGCAATAAGATGCTGTACTCCTTTATTATGCAAATTTGGTAAATAAGATGATAATTTAAAAAATGAATAACTGATTTTACAGAATGAAAATAAACATAACTTAAACATGTTGTATTATTCTTTTATACTACTATTTTCTTCTGTGTGTATTATTATTATTATTATTATTTTTGCTCATATTCTGCTAAGGAGTTTTAGATTGACATTCTCTAAGGAGATTCATGAGTAATTTTCTTTCCTTTAATGTTCTTTTGAGTCATGGCATCAATGGGTCATTAACTTCCCGAAATAAGCTTCAGAATAAGCTTATTTAGTTCAAATATTTTCCAGTTTAATTATAATTTTTATGTAGGCACATATTATAAGTGAACTCTAATATTTGTATGGATGGTGTCTTACTCTAGTGTAATTACAATATGCTAACGGAATAGTCTGTATGGTAGTATGCTTCCACATTGAAATTTTCTTTGAAACTTCTAAGACTTTTGCTGTATTTTATAAATGACTTATGTATCCATGCTAAGTAAATAATCATATACAAAAGAAGATAATTTCTGGAACAATTTTCTGTATGTCACTGCAGTGAATTTCATTATTTGTTTCAAATTTCCTAGTTTTCCTGTTTGTCATATATTAAAATTATTGTGTTGGAAGTGTTTAGTGTGCTGATTAATTTGGTCATTTGCCTTATGTGTTTGAAACAATATTCTTTTTCATATACTTAAAATTGATTTTTTATTATTAAGCTCTACATTTTTCTCTGCTTCTCTTCCTGTATCTCCCTCCCCTTCAACCCTCTGTCCCCATGCTCCCAATTTACACAGGAGATTTTGTCTTTTTCTGCTTCCCATGTAGTTTAGATCTATGTAT
>NW_026067938.1:13018566-13034155 GCF_014885135.2 Alexandromys fortis
TATAATAAAATTTGCTGAAAACAAATGACAATATATAACCTTGCCTAGAAAAAAGTTATCTTCAAAACAGCAAATATGAAACTAAATTTTCACGTTTCAATATATAAGTATAATACATATGGGTTATTTACAGAGGGTAAAGCACACTGCTTTGGGGAAGGTCCAAGGCCTTCTCTACTATATCTAGACTAAGCAAGGTAGCCATCGAAGGAGAATGGTTCCTGAAAAGCCAGTACAAGCAGTAGGGATAAATCCTGTGCCACTGCCAGTGGCCCCAATATTTGCCCCAGCCATACAACTGCCACCCACATTCAGAGGGTCTAGTTTGTTCCTCTGCTGGTTTCTTTCCTGTCTGGTTGGAACTGGTGAGCTCCCATTAGCTCGGGTAAACTGTTTCAAAGGGTGTCTCATCATGGTCTTCATGCTGATGCTCATATTCTCACTCCTCTCATTATTCAACCAGACTTTGGGAGCTCAGCCCAGTGTTCCCCTGCAGGTCTCTGCCTCTGTTTCCATCAGTTGCTAGATGAAGATTCTACGCTGACATTTTATATATTCATCAATCTTATTACAGGGCAAGGCCAGCTTGGACACTCTTTCCTATATTGCTTAAGGTTTTAGTGGGAGTCATCCTTGTAGATTCCTGGGAATTTCTCTAGTTCCAGGCTTCTTCCTAGCCCCATAATGGCTTTCTCAATCAAAATATCGCTTTCCTTACTCTCATCTGTCCTTCCTCCATCTCAACTATCCCATTTCCTCAACTTCTCCTCCCTCTTCCCTTCTCCCCTCGTTATCCTTTGCTTTATAGCTAGTATCCACTTGTGAGTGAGTATATACCAAGTTCATTTACCTGGGTCTGGGTTACCTCAGTTAGGATGTTTTCTAGTTCCATCCATTTGCGTGCAAATTTCAAGATCTCATTTTTCCTCCGCTGAGTAGTACTCCATTGTATAAATGTAACACATTTATTTATTTATTTATTTATTTATTTATTTATTTATTTATTCTTCAGTTGAGGGTCATCTAGCTTGTTTCCAGGTTCTAACTATTACAAATAATGCTGCTATGAGCATAGTTGAACAATTGTTCTTGTAGTTATGATTGAGCATCCTTTTGGTACATGCCTAGGAGTGATATTGCTGGATCCTGAGGTAGGTTGATTCCCAATTTTCTGAAGAACTGCCACGATAATTTCCAGAGTGGTTGTACAACTTTGCATTTTCGACAGCAATGGAGGAGTGTTCTCCTTACTCCACATCTTCTCCAGCATAAGCTGTCATTTATGTTTTTGATGTATTTGATCGTGTAAGATGGTATCTGAGTTGTTTTGCAGTTCCCTTATGACTAAGGATGTTGAACATTTCCTTATTTGTCTTTCAGTCATTTGAGATTCTTCTGTTGAGAATTCTCTGTTTAATTCTGTACCCCATTTTAAAACTGGATTATTTGAAATTTTGATGTCTAATTTCTTGAGTTTTTTAGTACATCAGTCCTCTGTCTGATGTGGGGCTGATGAAGATCTTTTCCCACTCAGTAGGCTGCCTTTTTGTCTTGTTGACTGTGTCCTTTGCTTTACAGAAGCTTCTCAGTTTCAGGAGGTCCCATTTATTTATTGTTGCTCTTCGTGCCTGTGCTATTGGTGTTACATTTAGGAAGTGCTCTCCTGTGACCATGCTTTAAAAGCTACTTCCCAGTTTCCCTTTTATTAGTTTCAGTGTGGTCAGATTTATATTGGGGTCTTTAATCCACTAGGACTTGAATTTTGTGCATGGGAATAGATATGGATCAATTTGCATTCTTCTACATTTTGACATCCAGTATGCCAGCACCATTTGTTGAGGTTGCTTTTTTTTCCACTGTATAATTTTAGCTTCTTTGTCACAAATCAGGTATTCATAGGTTTGTTAATTAATAACCAGGTCTTTGATTAGATTCCTTTGGTCAACCTGTCTGATTTTATGCCAATATCAAACTGTTTTCATATATAATAGAGCTTAATATCAGAAATGGTGTTGCCTTCTGATGTTTCTTTATTATACAGGATTATTTTGGCTATCCTGGGATTTTTGTTCTTTCATATGAAATTGATTGTTGTTCTTTCAAGGTCTGTGAAGAATGGTGTTGTGATATTGATGGGGATTGCATTGAATCTATAGATTGTTTTTGGTAGGATTGCCATTTTTATTATGTTGAGTCTACCTATCCAAGAACTTGGGAGATCATTCCATTTTCTGGTATTTTCTCCAATTGCTTTTTTCAAAAATTTAAAGGTCTTCTAAATAGGTCTTTCACTTCTGTGCTTAGTGTTATCCCAAGATATTTAATGTTATTTGTGACTATTGTGAAGGGTGATGTTTCTCTGATTTCTTTCTCAGCTTCTTTATCATTTGTATATAAAAGCTACTGATTTTTCTTTTTAGTTAATCTTGTATCCTGCCACATTACTGACAGTCACTGCAAGGAATGGACCAAGACACAAAGACATTGTCAGCCTTATTTGAAGGAAGAGTTTGGTAGGCAATAATGCAAGAATTCGTCCAACCACCTGATGATATTGATGAAAAGAACAAAACAAAAAAGCAAGCAAGCAATCAACAAACAAGCAAACTCCACAACTCTCACCTTAAAGGAACTTAGAGAGGGCTCATTCAGTAGCCGGGACCATGCCCAGGAATTCATAGCTATTTTAGCCTAAATTTCATGCTCATGAAGTTTTATAGCTTTATAGAACAAAGTTGGGCATAGATTAGGACAAATTTAAAATATGTTGATGGCTATGCCCAAGAGGAGCCTACAGAAAGATGGGGGAAACTTTTCTGGAGGCCTCAGATACTACTGACATCTCTATCTTTTGGATTGGTGTAAGCTAGTGGTCTGCTTGCTAGCAGGCTTCAAATGTTTGTGTCTATTAACACAGCACATTAGTTCTGGGTATGGAATGGATTGCCAGAGGCAGAAAACTAGCCCAAGATAAGGTAATTAGTCTTTTGACCTGCAACATTCTTATGTCTCCTGTTAACTGTATTTTTAATCAGTAAATTAGTCTTTGCAGACTGATTTTTGACAGAAATTCTCATTTACAGAGGCAATATCAGTGATGTGGGATGCAGCAAATTGGGGAAATCTGTTGTAGTCCTCACATTTTATCTAGAGTTAGCTTAGTTTTTCGATTATTAGAAGCTAGGTGGCTCCTAATAGTAGGTTTTAAAGGTGTTTGTAGTCACAAGGATGTTTGGGCAAACATGAGAAAAGGCAATTTATAGCTCTCAAAAGGACTAGAAATAATAGCTCAAGATAATATGGTTTTTAGTCTACTCCATTTTTTTTTGTTTTGTTTTTCAAGACAGGGTTTCCTTGTATCTTTGGAGCCTTTCCTGGAACTAGCTCTTGTAGACCAGACTGGCTTTGAACTTACAGAGACCTACCTGGGATGATCAGGAATTACAGTCAGAGGCCCATCAGCGAGATTGGGAAGTTGGGGACCCCTGAGAGATCGCCCTCGAAAGGCTGGCCAGCAGGTAAGAAATTGATTGGTGAGGGTGAATTGAAAATGGGTGCTACTAATTCAGTAATGATGGGCCAAATGATTGACTAGCCAATTGATAGTTCTTTTAAAGAAGCAAGGCAAGGAAGGCACCGGTGTTAAAATAAGACAGCACAAGAGTTCCTTAAGACAGTTTTCTTTTGTGTAAGGTAATTTAATTTATTTGCCTAATTTTTTGAGTGAGTTTAGTCCCTGGTTTCTACATGCAGGGGGCATTAATATCACTGATTGGGAGCAGGTAAAGTCTGACCTTTAAAAAGCATTGAATGAGCGAGGGCCAAAAGAATTTTCCATAGCCATATTTTCACTATGGCGCTTAGTAGCCCTCCTGTACACAGATGATAAATGGGCTGAGAAAGAAGCAGAAAAACATCATCTTTCTCAATAGCCACAAATATCATAAAATATCTCAGAGTAACTCTAACCAAATAAGTGGAAGACTTGTATGACAAGAACTTTAAATTTTTGAAGAAAGAGATTAAAGAATACAGCAGAAAGTGGAAAAATCTCTCATGCTCTGGCTTTATTTTGAGCTCTTTGATCCATTTGGAGTTCAGTTTTGTGCATGGTGATAGATATGGATCTATTTTCATTTCTCTACATGTTGCTATCCAGTTATGCCAACACCATTTGTTAAATATGCTCTCTCTCTCTCTCTCTCTCTCTCTCTCTCTCTCTCTCTCTCTCTCTCTCTTTTGATTTTCAAGACAGGGTTTCTCTGTAGCTTTGGAGCCTGTCCTGGAACTAGCTCTTGTAAACTAGGCTGGCCTGGAACTCACAGAGATCTGCCTGCCTCTGACTCCCAAGTGCTGGGATTAAAGGCATGCGCCACCACCACCCGGCAGCTTTCTTTTTTTTTTCATTTGATATTTTTTGCTTTTTTTTTTTGTCAAAAATCAAGTGTTCAAAAGTGTGGATTAATATCTGGGTCTCCAATTCAGTTCCATTGGTCCTCCTGTCTGTTTTTATGGCAATACCAGGCTGTTTTCAGTATTGCAGCTCTGTAGTAGAGTTTGATGTCAGGGATTGTGATGCCTCCAGAAGTCCTTTTATTGTACAGGATTGTTTTGGCTATCCTGGGTTTTTTGCTTTTCCACATGAAATTGAGTACCGTTCTTTCGAGGTCTGTGAAGAATTTTGCTGGGATTTTGCTGGGCATTGCATTGAATCTGTAGATTGTTTTTGGTAAGACTGCCATTTTTACTATGTTAATTCTACTAATCCAAGAGCGTGGGCCAAGATCAAAAACACTGTTGACAAATTATATTGGAGAGGATGTGGGATAAAGGGAACATTTCTTCCTTGCTGGTGGGCGTGCAAGGTGGTACAGCTCCTTTGGATATCAGTGGGGTAATTGCTCAGAAAATTAGGAAAAAACCTTCCTCAAGACCCAGCAATACCACTTTTGGGTATATATGCAAAGGACGCTCAATCGTGCCACAAGGACATGTGCTCAACTATGTTCATAGCAGCATTGTTTGTCATAGCCAGAACCTGGAAACAACCTAATGCTCCTCAACCAAAGAATGGATAGGGAAAATGTACATTTATACAATGGAGTACTGTACAGCAGAAATATAACAATATCTTGAAATTTGCAGGAAAATGGATGGAGCTAGAAAACATCTTTTTGACTGAGGTAACCCAGACCCAGAAAGCCAGTTTTCATATGTACTCACTCATAAGTGGTTTTTAAACATAAAACAAAGAAAACCAGCCTACAAACTACAATCCCAGAGAACCTAGACAACAATGAGGACTCTAAGAGAGATATACACGAATCTAATCTACATAGGAAGTAGAAAAAGGCAAGATCTCCTGGGTAAATTGGCAGCATGGGGACCTTGGAAGAGGGTTGAAGGGGAGGGGAGAGGCAGGGAGGGGAGCAGAGAAAAATGTAGCACTCAATAAAAATCAATAAAATATATTAAAAAGAAAAAAGATTAAAGTCTGCAATGTTTTTTTTCTCTAGTATCATACATTAATTAGTTTTTGAGAATACAAAGAAACTGCTTAGCCATATGTAAGGTTAAAAGAAACAGTTTTATGTAAAACTGAAAAGGGCATTAGTTCATTTCAGACACTGGGGAGAAAGATATTGAGAGTAGCAACTTTATAATTTTGCTACCAATTCAGAATTTTACTCAGGTGTGAAAAGAACTGTGATTATGTTACATGTAAGAAAATGTATAGAAGTAGATATCATATTTTGTTATCAATTTAGGCTAGATTCCAAATAAATATATTTTCTTTCAAATGTTGCATATACAGTGTGTGTGTGTGTGTGCGCGTGTGTGTGTGCATGTGTGTGTGTGTGCATGTGTGTGTGTGTGTGAAGGAAGGGATGGGGAAAGGAGACAAAAGGAGAGGTCAAAAGAAGAGACAATGACAGCAATGACAATATACTGTATTTTTTCTTACATGTAAAGTAGACCAATCTATAGCTATCTACCTATAATCATTTCACCTATTCATCATCTCTTTCTCTCTGTCTGCCTATTTGTCTGTCCATTTGTCTGCCTAATTACCTATCACTAAAGCAGAAAGAGGTCTTTTGTTAAGAGGAAGGCAATCAGTGGGGGAAGTGTAATGTTAGGTAAATATTTCAGGATATATATATGAATGAATGTGTCATAAAAACATTATTTTGAACGCTGATCTGCGTTCCCCCAAAGTAAAACCAAAGAGAGAAAATATCTTGGATTTTAGTCTTTGTTTTATTTACCTTCTTCAAACATATATCTTTCATTGATTAGAACCACTCTTTCTTGGTTTCACTGAAATCCAATTTTCCTCTCTCTCTCTCTCTCTCTCTCNTTCTTAGTTTCAGTTCATGCTCCAGTCGTGGCAGCAGCATCTGGAGACAAAGCAGCCTCCACTGCTGGTTTTCATTTCCAGCTTTCTCTCCTCTCACCCGGTGTGCTTGTTTACCATGTCATGGTTTCATAGTTTCTCTCCATAGGGAGGGTTGATCTCAGCCACCTCCTCTGCCAATGCTTTTGATGAGCTGAGGGGCTTTTTATTTTTACACAAAGCCATGTTTCCCTCAGCCTCACATGTGGCTGGGGTTTTGCTTTGCATTCCCTGAAATTAATTAATGTATTCTGCTAGTAAAGACAATCATTTCAGACTTTCACCTTTAGAAGCACTGAAACTCTGCTGTTTCAGGGTTTTCTTTCCCTCTTTCTCTCCGTCTAAGTGGAAAGAAGAAAAACACAGGTTTATTTATCTATTCATATGATTTATGCCACCCACATAAAAAGCAGGGAAAGCTTGGTGCAGTTTATTGTTTTTATTGCTGATGGAGTAGAAATTTATTTTCCATCCTGTTAGTTTAATGGAAAATGTAATGAATGATAATAGTCCCATCATGTTTCTCTCTCTCTCTCTCTCTCTCTCTCTCTCTCTCTCTCTCTCTCTCTCTCTCTCCTTTTGCAGATGCTAAAAGTATGTAGTACATTTTTTTAAAAAAAATTTATTTAAGTTCTGTATCCTAGGTTTTTTATGTAGCACCCTATGGCAAGCCCTCCATTACTGAGCTATATCCCTCTTCTCAAGTAGTGTTTAGTAGTTTCTGAACGCAAAAGCTGGAGATTAGCTTAGTACTTTTGAGAAGTCACTTACAAAGAACAAACATTTTCTTCTTTATTGTGTAATGAAAGAGAAGTCAGTAAAGACTGCATAATCTGATTAACAAAGTTGATGTTTTTCATGTGTTTTGTTAATCATTTGGGTGAGACAAAGTATATTTTTTTAATTCATTAAAAAAATGGTGTGTTAATTTTTAAACTGTCATTTATTTACTTCAATATCACAATCATATAAGGCATTATATTAGTATTATATTTATATATATAATATAATCATATTAGTATCGAAGGAAGAGGTCACCATCTTTCTTCTACTTCACCTATGTCTCTTTCCTCAGCTTTCTCCTTCCTCTTCCTCTTTTCCTCCAATGTTGAAGATCACTGCAGGGCTTTGTCCTTTATGACTGAAACTATATCTCAACTTTATAAATAACTTCATAAATTTCTAGGTGGTATAATTCAGAACTTTACATAAGTATGTCATATTAATTTCATTATTTAATCTTGTTTGTATGTCTGTTGTACACAGGAATATATGAAATTTTGTAAGCCACAGAGAATTTGAAGGTCATGCCAAGAATCAATCTAAGCCAGTGGTCCAGGCAGAGCTTGCTAATTTTCTACATATAGGGTGTTATGTAGACTACAATGCCATCAAGTACAAGAAAATTATTGCAAACCTACTCACAATCCAATTAATTTGTTAGGTTAAAGTCTTCAAATTAGAATCTAGCTGCATTGACAAGCTTAAGGATAAAATTATGATGTTCTATCATTTCTTAGAGAACTGAAGAAAATTCTAAAACATGACAGGTTTTAAATAACATAGTACCCCATTTAAGCTTGGGCTTGGATATGTTAAATCAGTTATTAAATCTTGATTTATGGTAAGTATTCCTCCCTTCAGGCCCAAATTATCTTATATTGTGCTTCAGCTTCCTTTCTCCAGTGAAATTCAAGTTCACAGTTAACTGACAAGAGCAACAAGAAGGGAGAGAAAGCAATGGTGGGGGTAGCAAGCATGACTGAGCTCTGAGCTGAGCTATGCAGGATTGCTTCCGACTCAGATCTGCAGCGTGAAGACACTCCGAGTTCAAATGAGGGAAAAATTAGATGATTTTTAATATTCTCTCTAGCTTTGCTGTTGTGATCCCAAGTTCCCTTATCCGCAGTAAAATATCCTCCTCAATGATATGCCGCCCACTCAAAATTTCAACCCAACTTCTTTGTAAGTTCTGTCATGATACACATTCTCTAAATTATATAAAAAGGAAGAGAAGACATTTCCTTTTGAAAATCTTATTTGGCTACTTTTAGCCTCTTAAGTAGGGAAATAAAGTATAGGAGAATTTGACTCTAAAAAGGGTTTTATTCATTTCATTTAACTAAAATTATTAATAAAAGTAGCAAATTTATACATAGTATTCTTTGTCTCATTTTTTTTCCATGAAATAATATTTGAGTCAATTGCAGCTACATCTCAAGTGTCACCATAAAGAGATCAGGACAATAACATAGATTAATATGCTGAATAATTAGCTTTTATTATATATTGAACAATTAATTACTGTTCATGCAAAGTGTTATTCTTTATACAGTCAGATCACTTTGTGTTCTTCACTTAAAATATTTCATTTTATTATATTTATAAGTGTGTGTGTGTGTGTGTGTGTGTGTGTGTGTGTGTGCGCTCTCGCAGATGAGAGTGCAGATTCCTGGGAGGCCACAGCAGGGCTCAAGTAAGAGAATCCAGTGTAGTATGCACTTTTAACTACTGAGATAGCTCTCCAGACTCCATTTTCTGTTCTCTATGGACAACACATTTTTGACAGATATCCACCAAATCACTGATAGAAGGCAAATGAATATGGAAGCATAGAAAATGGTAAGAGAATTTTGTTTAGAAATTTAATTCTATGATCAATGGCAATGGGTTTTTGATCCTACTGCACGTATTGGCTTGGTGGGAGCCTAGGCAGTTTGGATGCTCACCTTACTAGACCTGGATGGAGGTGGGTGGTCCTTGGACTTCCCACAGGGCAGGGAACCCTGATTGCTCTTTGGGCTGACAAGGGAGAGGGACTTGATTGGGGGGGAAGGGAAATGGGAGGCGGTGGCGGGGAAGAGACAGAAATCTTTAATAAACAAATAAATTAAAAAATATATTAGATCACAAAAAAGTTATTTTATACTGTCATTTAAAATTAAACTTTTTTAAATAGATATTTTTTTGTTAATGTTTTCTGAATACTGTGTAGCATGAACATTCTTGTAATCTCAGCACTTAGGAATCTCAGGAAGGAGAACTGTCATGGATTCCAGACAGCCTAGGCTGTATAGTAGGATCTTGTATCGAAAATAAAATAACAATGATCTTGCATAACAAAACATCTAAGGAATTTAATTCTTCAGATAGAAGAAGGAATCCTTGCATTTTATTTCATGATCTAAATTCTGTTCTGATTTTTAATTGAAAAAAAGATTTTGTTTATTTTTAATTTTTTAACTAAGCATCTCTCTTTCTCTCTCTCTCTCTCTCTCTCTCTCTCTCTCTCTCTCTCTCTCTCTCTCTCTCTGTATGTTTGTGAATGTGTGCGTGTATGTGTTGGGTGTATCTGTGTACATGGAGACCAAAAGAAGGAGATATATATTCCCTGTATCTGTAACTACAGGTCGTTTTAACCTGAGTTTGCATCTTATCCGAGAGCAGTATGTTTTCTTAACTTCTGAGCCATCTCTCCATTCTCCACATTCATATTTTCATGTGATGAATATATACTTATGACTGTGGTCATCAAAACAAACAGGAGGATCAATGGAATTGAATTGAAGACCCAGACATAAATCTGCACACATATGGACACCCGATTTTGACAAAAAAAAAAGCCAAAATTATACAATGGAAAAAAGAAAATATCTTCAACAAATGGTGCTGGCACAACTGGATGTCCGTATATATAAGAATGCAAATAGATCCATATCTATCACCACATAGAAAACTTGAGTCCAAGTGGATCAAAGACCTCAAAATAAATTCAGTTACATTAAACCTAATAGAAGGAAAAGTGGGCTTTAGCCTTGAGCACATTGGCACAAGAGACAGCATCCTGAATAGTACACATTTAGTACTGGCACTAAGATGGAATTAATTAATAAATTAATAAATTATTTTGATCAATTAATAAATGGGACCTCATGAAACTGAAAAACTTCTGTAAGGCAAAAGACACTGTAGGACAAAACAGCAGCCTACAGATGGGAAAAGATCTTCACCATCCCTACATCTGACAGAGGGTTGATTTTCAAAAAAGTTAAAAAATTCAGGAAACTTGACTTCAAAAAGTCAAGCAATCCAATTAAAAATGGGGTACAGATCTAAAAAAATAATTCTCAACTGAAGAATCTGAAATGGCTGAGAAACAACTGAAGAAATGGCCAACATCCTTAGCCATCAGGGAAATGCAAGTCAAACAACTCCAGGTTTCTACCTCACACCTGTCAAAATGGCTAAGATCAAAAACACGAGTGATAGTTTATCCTGGAGAGGATGTGGATCAAAGGGAACATTCTCCATTGCTAGTAAAAGTGCAAACTTGTACAGACACATTCGAAATCAATATGGCAGTTTCTCTGAAAATGGGGCATCAGTTTACCTCAATATTCAGCAATACTTCTCTTAGGCATATACCCAAAGGAAGCTCAATCATACTACAAGAGCACTTTCTCAGTTGTATTCATAGCAGCCTTATTCATAGTAGAAAGAACCTGGAAACAACCAAAATGTCCCTTAACTGAAGAATGCATAAAGAAAATATGGTACTTTTACACAATGGATTATTACTTAGCTGTTAAAAACAGTGACATCAGAAAATTCAAAGACAAATAAGTGGAACTAGAAAAAAAATATCCTGAGTGAGGTGACCCATACCCAGAAAGACAAACATGGAATGTACTCACTTATAAGTGGATATTAGCTGTAAAGTAAAGGGTAAACCATGCTACAATCCACAGACACAGAAAGACTATATAACAAGGAGTTTCCAAGGGCAGATGTATGGATCTCATTGAGAATAAGAAATAGAAGAGATCTTGCAGATATACAGGGAGTGGTTGGGGATGAGATCATGAGAGATCAGGTGGGGGTAGTTTGGGGAGGATACTACTGAAAAGATGACTGGAAATGGGGGCATTTGGGGGTCAGGTAGAAACTCGCAGAAATTTACAAGGATGACCCAAGCTAAGGCTCTTAGCAATTGAAGATATGTAGCCTGAACTGACCATTTTCTGTGACCAGGCAAGATTTCAAATGGAGGCATTGGGACACCAACCCAGCCAAATAACCTTGGAACAACAGTCAGTCCTGCCATCAGGATATGCTGGGGTAAGGGTGGCCTAGAGATTGAGGGAGTAGCCAGCCAATGACTGATCTCACCTAAAACCCAGGCCATGAGAGTGAGTCCATCCATGACATTGCCTGGAGTGCCAGGACCCACAAACCTGGATGGCTCGAAGACCTAGGATAGAACCAAACAACTGGGGGGGGGGTGTCGATGTAACAATGCCTAATGATATTCTGCTGTACTCTTGCATCGTTGCCTAGCCCAGTAATCATCAGATAGGTTTCATCCAGCAACTGTTGGAAACAGATGCAGAGACCCACTACCAAACATTAGGTTGAGCAGGATTTAGGAAATCCTGCTAAAGAGAGGGAGGAAGGATTGTAGGAAACAGGATTAAGGAAATCTCAAGAAAACCCACAGAATCAACTGGGCTCATAGGGGCTCATAGAGACTAAACTGACAAGGGAGTCTGCATGAGACTGACCTATGCCCTCAACTTATATGTGACTGATGTGTATCTTGGTCTTCTTGTGGGACTCCTAACAGTGGGAACAGGATCTGTCTCAGCCTTTTTTATTTACTGACTTTTGCGACCTTACTCCTCATACTGGGTTTCCTTGTACAGTCTTAATACAAGACAATGTGTTTAGTCTTACTGCAATTTGATATGCCATGCTTTGTTGCTATTCTTGGGAGGCCTGCCATTTTCTGAATTAAAAAATGGAGAGTGGTTTGGGTGGGGTGTGGAGGTGTGGATGGGGGATAGGGACTGCAAGTAGAGGAGGGAGAAGAAACTGTGGTTGGGATAGAAAATCAATTACTTTAAAAAAGAATGACCTAGAAACTACTGCTGCAATTGACAGAATTATCTTTACAATCAAGAAAGCACCGTAGTTTGGTATCAGACTTGTCATTTTGCATCAGTGTGATTCTGGATAAATTATTTTCTCCTCTGATCTTTTATTTCTTTGTAATAGATCTTTCAAAAGGCATGTCAACAGTATCTATTACATCTTTACATAATGTCACTTATCCCACCCAGAGGAAGGGCCCACTTCTTTTAAATCCAAGCTTAAATTTTGACTTGCTCTAGTTAAAACACTGTGTCTAAGTAGTTGCAGTGATAAATCTTAGACTAGGGCTTAAAGTTCTGGATGTATCTGTTTCTCTGTCTCTCTCTGAACTCAGCATTACAAATTAAGGAGTCTGAGGGAGACAGACCTTCTCTATCCCATTGGTTTCTTTAGACAGAAGTCTCTCCCCCGACCCCATCATGTACTGCAGCTGTTCAATCCCAAAGAAACACACAGAGGCTTATAATAATTATAAACTGTTTGGCCTATTATCTCAGCTCAGGCTTATTATTAACTAGCTCTTACAACTTAACAATGATTCTTGTCTATATTTAGCCACACAGCTTGATACTTTATCTTAGTGAGGCACTCTCATATTTCTTCCACTGCATCTGGTTGATGACTGTCTCTCTCTGCATTTTCTCTTCCAGAATTCTCTTAATCTAGTCTCCCCATTTATACTTACTGCCTGGCTACTGGGCAAGTGACTAACTTTTACAGTGTACAAAACCATTACACCACAGCAGGTTCCAGTCATCCTATTTGAGAGAACAGGCTTATGGATGAAGTACTAACAGAGAAATCAAGAGTCAAAAAATAAAATAAAATTAAATTAAATAAGAGAGAAAAACCACTGTGTACAGACCAGTCAATGCACAGGATTATAGAAACCCAAACTCATAATTGCTCACAGTCTAGACAGCCTGACCTTTTATAGCAACAGGTAAAGGTTACTTATTCCTTATTCCTCATCTATGAACTTGAGATCATTAGAATTAGTGGCTTAATGTTATGACAATGTGATATTTTATACACAGTTGAGCACCAAATGTAGGAGCTTAATTCATACTTTTGCCCTTTATTTTAGATATTTTCCACAGTTCCACAAATCCAAATGCTCAAGGTGTTGGCAGAAATGCAAAGCATCTTGATCAGAATTGTAGAGAGAAGGAAAGGAAGGTAAAGCTACTTTCCTCCCAGCTATGCCTCTTCATCACTTGGCAGTCATTGTGGATAACAGTTTGGAGGGTGAGAGGATAGCAAATTACCCTCATTCAAGAACTGTAGGATTTGACTTTGGAATTGAAATATTAGATACAAGAAGCTAAGAGACTCTGCACAACAAAGAAAACAATTCTTAGAGTGGAGACAGCAGTAAAATTAGAGAAAAAACTTTGTTAATGATGAGACATTAGTACAAAAGAGAACTAATATTAGCACCTATAAAAAGTCAAAAATTAAACTTCAATAACAGATCATTCAATCAGTAAATGGGTAAAGAATCTGAATAGACTGTTCTCAAAAGGAGAACTGTTTGCAAGAGTTTCTAGCATCGTTATCCATCAAGAGACATTGCTTTAAGTTTCTATCTTAGGCCTGACAGAATGGTTTCATTGAGAAAACAAATGTTAATAAATCTTGATGAGGATTGGTGAAAGGTAAACCCTCATTCATTGCTTGGAAGATTGGAAACTATTTGCAAGTGTGTCAAAACAATTTGGATATTCCTTAGCAAACAAAAAATAGAACTACTATATAAGGTATTTGGTATACACTCCAAAAAATCCAAAGTCAACCTGTGACATCCATGCTGACTAATACACTATTCACAAAAGCTAAGAAATAGAGCAAGCCTTTATGTATATCAACAGATGAATGGATTAAAAAATATTGCTTATGCACACAATGGAATTTATTTAGATGTGAAAAATAAAATGATGTCATTTACAGGGAAATGGGTGGATCTAGAGTTCATCATTTTAAGCAAGATAGAAGATTCATATAAAGGTTCTATCTTTTGCATTTACAGAAGCTACATTTACATATTGCACATAAATAGATGATAGATAGATAGATAGATAGATAGATAGATAGATAGATAGTTGATTGATAGATGATAGTTTTTGTATGTGATTTGTAAAACTGGAAAGGGGACAATAATAGAGTAGATAGACACCTTCAGTGAATAAAAAGCAGGTATTGGAATGCCCATGGTATGAAAGCAGAAGTGGAGATGATTTCACAGCAAGAAAGGGACAAGCAAGATTCAGTAGGGGAGGGTAAGTGGGGAGGTGAGATGAAGAAGTGCAAAGATTTAGTACAGTGATATAGAAAGTCCTCTTACATATGTGTTGCTTTTATTGGTTAATAAATATAGAAACTGGTTTGGCCTGATAGGGCAGAGTAGAACTAGGCAGGGAAAGCTAAACTGAATGCTGGGGGAAAGAAGGCAGAGTGAGAAACTATATAGCCCTGCTGGAGACAGATGCCAGAATTTTACCCTGTAAGTCACAGTCTTGTGGTGATACAAAAATTAATGTAGGTGAGTTATTTTAAGTTATGAGTTAACCAGAAATACGTTTAAGCTATTGGCGAAACAGTATTGCAAATAATATGTTTTCTATGTGATTATTTTTGGCCTGAGTAGCCAGGAACAAACAAGAGGCCTCCCTACAACAAACTGGCACCAATGTGGCCAACTAAAATCCACTTAGAACTTGAAAAAGTTTGGGAAGGAATTCTAGGCAAAAAACAATAAAACAAAAAAACTCCTCTCAGTTTCAAAATGGTAGTATCCTTGTTGACCAGCACAAATGGCTCTGATTCTTTCAGGAGGTCCAGCTATGGAGCATTAAAATGGGTCTATGAGCAGAGTGCTACAACTTGCTTACTGGCAACATAGACCTGCTGTGTGCCTAAAAATGGGGCAATGTATATGACTTTCAGACACAGCAAACATGCCAGACTGGGCAATGCAAGCAGGCAGTGCCATGTTGGCCCTAGCCACACTTGCTTAACAATTAATAAAAAAGGTACTTCTGGTCAGAAAATAGTTACATATATACAACAGGACAGATTCAGACATAAAAGAAAACATTGTATGTTTTTTTTTTTTCTCTTGCCACACATATATGTATTTTTTTTTACTGAGTTTTTTTTTTCCATTTTATTATTTTATTGAGAATAAGAAAAAAAAAAGATTCCGCCTCCTCCCAGCCTCCCATTTCCCTCCCCCTCCCCCCACTCTTCTCCCCGTCCCCC
>NW_026067938.1:13040501-13050613 GCF_014885135.2 Alexandromys fortis
GGGCAGAGTAGCCCCTGAGGATGACCAGGAAGTGTAGGAGGGGTGTCTGAGTCCCCTGTCCCGGGCTGCTGCCGCGGTCAGAAACTCACTCACCCCAGAGATGTCTCTCCTGGTGCCTGGACCGGAACTCCTTGCTGCTAGGTGTCTCTTAAACAAAGGACCTACCTAGCTTGCTGCAGGCAGGCTAGTGGGGACGAAGGAGCTAGCACCCTCCCTTTGCCCTGCCGATTCGGATTCGGTCCTAGAGCCCGAACAGGCTGGGCTGGGAGATGTTGTGTGGTCAAAGAGGGAAGGGAGTCAGACGGAGGGGGCGGGGAGGGTTGTGGATGCAAGCTGGGTGGGATAGGAAGAGAGAGGAAGTATCGGGCCAGAGTAGCCCCTGAGGATGACCAGGAAGTGTAGGAGGGGTGTCTGAGTCCCCTGTCCCGGGCTGCTGCCGCGGTCAGAAACTCACTCACCCCAGAGATGTCTCTCCTGGTGCCTGGACCCAACATTGTATGTTTTAAAAATATATATAGGCTTGGGAGAGAGAAGAATAAGAGTAAAGAGACACTAATTATAATATAAAACAGTACAGATAGTCATAGATTAAAGGAGTAAAAATAATAAAATAAATACTAAACTTGTAGAAAAATTAATAGAGTAAGAAAAATAAGCCATGTAAAGATGTAATATATACAGAGAATCTGGATTATGTATATTGTTATGTTTTCTTTGAATTGTTTGACTGTGAAAAATCTAAGTACAGAGAGACATTTCATTGTGCAGGATGCTAAGCTAAACCAACTTAAATGTTTTAGAGGTATCTTGATTTCAGAATTTGGGTCTAAGGATTTGTTGCTTTAGAAAAGAGGTTCTACTTTTGTTTCGAAAGAGGATGAGAACCTGTAGAGTCCTTCCAGATTAATGTGGTTTGATGAACTAAGACCACGTGAAAGGTTACAAGGAACACTCCAAAAATTTACTTTGCCCCCCCCCAAAAAAAGCAGAAAACAGTTTGGAAAGAATTATCTCATAATTCCCAAATATTGTTTATAAATGTATGTTTACATTTAAAGAGGGATATGCTATAGAGATGGATACTTTCCATTGGTATAGATCTTGGTCTATTGATACAAATTTAAGGTCAATTTTGTTATAGGTATTTTTCTGATTAAGGTAGTGTGTACCTCATTTAAAAATATAATGTATAATTAAGAAATATAAGTTAAACTAGTCATGTTAGTAATGTTTTATATATATATATATATTTCATTTAGATAGGTATTCTTTAAATTTTTGAGAGACCTTCAGAATATGGCATTTAAAATGTTTTAAAAACTGAGGATTTTTTTTTATGACAGTGAGACTTATCTGCTTCTGGCAGCACCAATCTACTTCAAGAGGATGATGGGCATTGAAGATGCCCCTTATGGAGTTTGCCATTTGGGAAAAAAACTGCTATTGCCTGCACTGCTTGGTACTATGCTGTGTGAATTAGACATGCAGGTCTCACAAAGAATTAACTGCTGAACTTGCTTAATGATGAGACAATCCTTTGGGGTTTCTATTCATAAAAGAGTCTGCTAGACATTCTGCAGGACACAGAAGAAAGTAACAGACAAACTGCCAATATAGGCAGAACTGTCTTTGAAATTTCCTGCTTCGTGGAAAAGTCTGCTGAATACTGTGGGCCTGTAGGATGAAGGACGGATGCCTTTATGGATGCCCCAGTGATATGGAAGAACCTTGGGTGACTGTCCAGGCAGTGAGATATCCCTGTCAATTCTAGAGTTTTTGAAGTTGTATACAATGCACTTTCTGTTTACCTAGGTAATAGATAGTTATAATTATAGTTTTTCTTAGTTATGATAAAAGATAAAGTAGATATAAATATTGTAACTATAATTCTTGCTGGATACCTTTTTTAAAACTATGTTAAAGTTAAAACCTTTTTTATTTAAACAGAAAAGGGGAGGTGATGTGGAAAATCCTCTTGTATATGTGTTGCTTTTATTGGTTAATAAATAAAGGAACTGGTTTGGCCTGATAGGGCAGAGTAGAGCTAGGTGGGAGAAACTAAACTGAATGCTGGGAGAAAGAAGGTGGAGTGAGTGAGAAACCAGAGGCAGATGCCAGAACTTTACCTGGTAAGCCACAGCTTCGTGGAAAGACACAGATTAATGAAGATGGGTTAATATAAGTTAGCCAGAAATATGTTTAAGCGATTGGTGAAACAGTATTGCAAATAATATGGCCTCTGTGTGATTATTTTTGGGCTGAGCAGCTGGGAACAAACAAGAGGCCTCTGTACAATAGTAGGGGGAATAAGGAGGTGAGATGAATAAGTCCAAAGGATAATGACAGGTGCATGGAAATGTCACACTGAAACCCATTACTTTGAATGACAACTTAAAAAACATTTAAATGATAAACATTAGATGTTTCAATAAATACCATCTCCATTTATATTTTCTTTATTCCAAACCATTTGATAAAAAGTAGGAGGGTAGTTAGGATGTTGCCACAGTTATTATTTGAGTCAAATTAGAAGACTGATCTTAGTGTAGCAAGAGATTTCCAAACCCTAAACATCAATTCTAAAACTTCACATCAGAGTCCTAGCTAGGTGCTTCCAGTCTGGTAGACCCTCCTGTGATGAGGGGAATATGCTGAGAGCACTGTGATAAACACCATCCCTGGAACTGTGTGGTTCAAATGCCAGGGAGAGACCAGGAGAGAGATGCTCACAGCTGTTTTGAATATGGGATGAAGTTCCAGACTGGGGCAGAAATATGCTCATTCCATATCAACTTCAGGCTCACACAGACTTCTAATTCCACAACAGTGGAACACGACAGACCCAATGTGTGTGAAATCTTATTCATTTGATTCTATAAACTTCTCACTGCCATCATGTATAGGAGGTGATGAAGTGCATGAAGATATTAAGTTGTTTCAAACAAAACTAAAAATATGAACATACTTTCTCTCATTTGTGGATTGTTTATTTTATTGAAATGCATAAAAATATACGGCCATAGATGCATGCTCACACAGGCACCCACGTACATGCACACACATACATACATGTACACACATGCATGTATATGCACACACGTACACTCACATAGACACATACATGATATGAAAGGACAAGTGAGACTGGATCAAAGGAGAATCTTGGTGGCAAGGAAGGGGAGGGGGAAAACATGAGTAAATGACGTCACACGGTCAGTGTACACAATACATCCAAATATAATGGCTTTATGGAAGCCAGGGCTAAAAACATTGAAGAGATAGCAACACAAAATGTGAACAAAGCAAAGGAAGAGTGCTTAGCCACCATGATGGCTGAGCTTTTACAGACAGGAGAAGCAGACAGGTCAGCCAGATACCAGGGGTAGGCAGACTTGTCGAACGGTCTAGCTGTGTAGGTTTTTTTTAGCTTTGGAAAAAGGACAGCACTCTGACTACTCAGTGGAATCATATTAAAGCAGAAAGCAATAGTAATTAGTGGCCAGGAGTTTCTACTCTCTTCTCCCACATAAATAAATTTCTTTCTGTTCTGGGAAGGATAATGTACCTTTTTTTTTTTTTTTCTAAACAAGCAAATAAAGACAAATGGTAAAAACCTCCTCAAACCCCAAATTGGAAAACATTCATTTTTTTTTCCTGGAATAATTACCTCACAAATGACCCTACTACAGTGTAATTTTTAAAAATAGTCCTTCATTGAAAACAATTACTTTGAAAAAAAAATAACCTTGCTCCAAACAAGACCTGCTATCAACATAACCCCACTGTGCACTTGAGTAGCCCATGCCCTGCTTCTCTTATGGCATTTATTTTGATACATGAAAGCAGTTATGGCACACAGTGAATTTCCCCTCGTTTGCAGGCATGTCTAGTGAGGGATAATGCATTTGCTCAGTGATTTTAATTGCAAATTGTGCCCTTAGAACTCCTAGGTAAATATTTTCTTAGTAAAGCATTGCAAGCACATAGGCATCTATTATGCTGGTCAGTAAAATATTTGCATTTAAATAATAAAATATGAGATAAAAGCAAGTGAAGTTCTGCACTGAAATTTCCATTTGTTCCCACCATTCTCCTGGGAAGACAAGTTTTCATAGAAATCACTACCGTTTAACTAAAAAAGAACCTGTTCCAGGCGTGATAAATGACCAAGTGGCAAATTTGAGGTCACCCAAGACTGTCTAGTTTATTCTAGTTGTCTTGGCATAGCAATAATAGAGATTTTTTTGTTACATATCTGTCTGGGGCTAAAACAGTAAGTCACATCATTATCCTATATGAAATTCTAAAATTGATCAAGATTAATGTGAGAGTGTATATGAAGGTTGGGTTCATAAATAAGGTTCATACATTTTGGGCTGAGATTGTCGTAAATTTATCTAAAGTTAAGAATTCGGTTCTACATCAAAGGGAGAAAGTGCTTTATCTATCTCCCTGAAAGCTCATCTTTACGCTATTTAATACTATTGTGATATTTTGTAAAATACCCTCTAGGTGCAGAACTCTAGGATGTGGTCAAATACTTAAGTATTTAGAATCTTTGAATAAGAGAAATTATGTAACCACCCCTCTCAGCACACATAGGCACACACAGGCACACACATATTTTAAGAGCTCTGTGTTGCACCGATTTCCATCTTTCAGCCAGGCATGGTGCTGCATGCTTGTAATCCAAGGGCTTTCAAAGAAGAGGCAGGAGAAACGGGAGTTGGGGCAACTATGTAATGAGTCGAGATCGGGATGAAAGCCCCCAACTCATAAAACAAACAAACCCCAAACCAAAACAAAATGAAATAAACACCCACAACAAAACAAGCAAACAAAATAAAACCCAAATCAAAACAAAATTAGACAAACACACCTGCCAACTAAAACAAATATCTTGAAAAGGTTAAAAGTATAATTTTTTTTCAGTCCAATAAGGAAAGAAATTCTTGGTTGTTTTAAGTAGATGTAAATAAAATATTAGCTTCATTTGAATTTAAAAGAGCTGCACCCGTCCCGTGATAATATGAGTGAAAGGTACAGAAAATACGATTGTCAAGCCACAGACCACTGTAAGGGAATGCAATGGTATGTTTATAAAATAGCAAAGGGATTGACATGTCTTCAGCATGCGTGTGTGTGTTTATACTAAGATCAGAGGACAACTTATGACATTCAGTTCTCTTATCATCATGGGACTCCTGGGAGGTAGAATTCAAGTACATAGCCTTGATTGCAAGTCCCTTTACTTGCTCTGGCCTCTCGCTGGCCTAGGATTGGTAATTCCATCAGTATGAACTTGCTGTTATAAAGAGGAGTAAGCCACAGATCCTGAGTCTGGGGGCAAGGCAGCGGCTGGTACTGCAGTAGATCAGTAGTCAGAATAGAAGCAAAAGGAATCAAAGTGAGAGTGTGCAGTAGGGAACCTGAATATGAAAGACATTCTTCACAACTGTAAAAATCAAAGGGAGAAAGCTCAGTGTTCCCCAGGTGTTGTACGATGCTTTCTCTGGGTCACTGGCAGGAAGCTTGTGTCTAAGGACATGTCTGCAGTAGGAGCATGCAAGACCTTCAACTAGCACAATGACAACATCCTTGTGTAGTTTTTATTTGTCCTTTTTATGTGACAGGGTCTTCTGTTTCCTGACTGGCCCAGAACTCTCTTTATAGTTCAAGCTGACTTTTAACTTGCAATCTCTCTGCCTCAACCACTTGCTGGTGGTTCTGACGGATCTTCATTGTCTTTGCTGACTCCCTAAGGGGAGGCCTTACCACCCCAAGGAGTAGATGGGGGGTGGGAAGGGGGGATATAGAAATGGGAGAAGGGGAGGGAGGGCATACTGGGATTGGTAGGTGAAATGAAAAAAAAATTAAATAAATAGAAGGGAACAAAGGAATAGACTTGCATTTTGTAGATATTGCACCCTGTCCATAAAGACTGTTTTGACAGGTCTTGAAATCTTTATATAACCTGCAAAGATATGCATTGACCTCCATAATACTGAAATCTTGTATTCTATGTAATATAAGAATTACTACATTTCTGCTTGTAAATGTCAAGAATACTCAAATGTTCTGTAACTGATAATTTGGATATAACTTGAGATAGTCAGAAGTATTACATATTTTCATAATGTTATTTGACAATGATCAATATGTATTTCTAGAAAAACAAAGTGAAACAAACCCTACAGAAACCCCAAACCTATTAGACAGACCTCCTTACTTTCTTCTCCTTGCCTATTTTCTCTTTGGTGTTTGCTTTACTTAGTGTAATGGAGACTTCTTTAATGTGTCTTTTAATTTATTTCACTTTTATTATTGAACCATCTACTGCTACATGGATGGATGACTTTTGTTTTTTATCTGTGGAGATATTTCAGTCATTGCCAACTTTTGGCTATTGTGAACACTGTTGCAGGAATATCTGAGTCACTGTCTTCTGTCTTATGGGGATGGTCCTAAGGGTAGACTTGCTGAACAATGTGGACTTAAGCTTTAGTCATGACCAGATTACTTTCTGTATTATCTACATCATTTCATCCTTTTGCCCAAAGGATCAGAAGTCTCAATTTCTCCCTATTTTAGCCAACACTTTGTTGGTTGTGCTTCATCTTTCCACCTCCTTTTCTTATGCTTCTTCCTTTTCATCTCTTCATTTCTTTGTCTTCCTCTCCCGCCACCACCCTCCTCTTCTTTGCTCTTCTCCTTTCCTCCCTCCTCTCCCATTTTCTCTTCCTCGCCTCCTCCCCATCCATCTCCTCTTCCCCTTTTCCTTATTCCTCTCATTTCCCCCTCCTCCTCAAAAGCTGGAATTACTCTGGGTCAGATCTACCATGTCTGGATGAACAGAAAATCTCTACTTTCTTGCCCATGAATAACCACATTGCCTGTATCATCTATTGAAAAGACTGTTTTATGATCATCAAATGATCTTCATACCTGCTACAATCCAGAGACAGTATACTCTAGAACTCACACCTTGAAACTTGGTTCTCTGTATAGTCGTATTTAAGAGATTAAATGACGTTTTAAATGGTAGAACTCAGTAAGAGAACATGACTTCATTTCTGCAATGCAGTTCAGAGGAAAAAATGAGAAACAAATTTGATCTGTTTAAATGATCCATCCTGTGGCAGCTTTAACTGACTAAGAAAGGAACGAAGGAAGTTAAACACCATTACGTAACATGCATCTACCTGTCTATTTATCCATTTATTGATCTACAATATATTGTGTATGTAAGTATGAATGTATGCATGTATGTATTTTTGTCTTTTCTTGAATAACAAAATTACTAAAGTTATTAGTCAACAATTTTCCCATCTATGGAAAAATGCACCTTTTAGTTCTTAATTCCATTCAGATTTAATGAAGTTACTTTTATATAACTCCAGTTAATTGTTTTGGCTACTTGTAACAATGAAGAGATGAAAGAAGTAAGTGTTTGTTTATGAATTAAAAAATACCTTTAAGCTCAAGGAAAAAAAAATCCCAATGTTTAAACGTTTGAATGCTGAACAAGGACTTATCATTGTACAGAAGGTCAAGCTAGATGGCTTTTCTAACCCCTTACAATTCTAAATTCTGCAACTTAAGAAATTGTCACTGTGTTTAACTGTTTGGTAGGATCCAATTAGCCATCCTGTCAGGACCTTTGTGAACCCAGCAAAAATTATGCAAACTTGCAAGGAGAGTTAACAAGGAGTTGGGCAACTCCTTTATCCGGCATGAGGGAATTCATTTTAATAGGACAGGGCAATGCAATTGCCCTAATTGCCTAAGCAACATCATTTAAAGTTAATCAAGTGCATATGCACACATAAGGCACTGCACAGAAAATAGAGAAAGTAAAGGCTTGCATTATTCACAACAGACTAAATTTAGACCATCATTTTATGGACTGACCGCTAAGTTTCTAGTATAACTGTCAAGAAGTAAAGTGAAAATAATTACACCTTTGGTCAAACAGGATTTTAGTACCTCTATGCCTTAAGTCTATGTTTTCTTGATATATAAAATTATGTATATATAAAGCTACTATAGATTACTATCACGTAAGCATTATATAATATATAGCATATTTTATATTATTTTCAATTGTATCATGTATATTTAATGAATTTCTTTAAAGTTGGTGTATTCAATGGAGTATTAGTCAGCTGTTAAAAACAATGACATCATGAAATTTGAAGGCAAAGGGATGAAACTAGGGAAAAAAGTCATCCTGAGTGATGTAAACTAGACCCAGAAAGAGAATTATGGTATGCACTCACTCATAAGTGGTAGCTATAAAATAAAGGATAACTATGCTACAGTTCAAAGGTTCATAGAGATTAGGTGGCAAGAAGGGTTCAAACGGAGAATGCCAGGATCGCCTAGAGAAAGGGAAATGAAGAGATTTCACGAGTGAATTGAGAACAGGTGGGGATGAGAACTTGAAGGATCAGGTTGTGAGGGAGGGAGAAGGGGAGTACTAAAGGAGACTACTGTAAGGGGATGCATTTAGGGGTCAGGTTGAAAACTGGTGCAAGGAAATCACCCAGGAATCCACAAGAATGACCCAAGCTAAGACTCCTAGCCATAGTGGAACTGACCATTTCCTGTGACCAGGCAAAACTTCAAGTAGAAGGATTAAAACACCAACCCAACCACGTAACCTTTGACCAACAGTCTGTCCTGCCTAAGGGATGTGCTAGGGATAAGGATGGCCTATAGATTGAGGGAGTAGACAACCGATGACTGGTCTAGCCTAAAACCCATGCCATGAGAGGAAGTCTACCCCTGACACTGCCTGGGACATCAGGACACACAGACTAGATGACCCAGAGACCTAGGATAGAACCAAACATAACTGAAAAAAGACTCAAATAATGATGCCTAATTCTGCTATACTCATAGATTAGTGCCTAGCCCAATTTTCATCAGAGAGTCTTCATCCAGCAAATGATGGAACCAGATACAGGCCCACAGAGAAACATTAGGTGGAATTCTGGGATTGTTGCTGGAAAGGGGGAAAAATGATTGTAGGAGTGAGAGGGGTCAAGGAAGCTACAAAAAAAAAAAAAAAAAAAAAAAAAACAAAAAAAACAAATAACCTGCGTTTAAGGAGGCTCACAGAGACTGAACTGACAACCAGGGAGCCTGTGTGGGCCTGACCTAGGCTTTTTGCACATATGTTACAGTTGTTTAACTTGGTCTTCTTGTGGGAATCTTTTGGGAGAGGGGGCTGTCTCCAACTCTTTTACTGGTTTTGGAACCCTACTTCTTATACTGGGGCTGCCTTACCCATCCTTAATACTTGGGGAGGTGCTTAGTCTTAACAGCAACTTGATATGCCATGTTTTTTTTTTTTTTTGGTTTGTTTTTGTTTGTTTTGTTTGGATATCTATGGGATTCCTGTCCTTTCTGAACAAAAATGGAGGAGTGGGTGAGGAGCTGGGGACAGAGTAACAGGAGGGACTGGAAGGAGAAAAGAGAAGGGAAACAGTAGCGGAGATGTAAAATAAAGAAACAATAATAAGTGAAGTGTTAAAATTTCATTTGTAACCAAGACCATATATAGGAACATAAAGTGTATAAGTAATGGTTCTCTAGAGGAACAGAATGGACAGGATGAGTCTATATGTATATATAAGGATATTTATTAAAGTAGCTTATAAGTTGTGATCCAGCTAAACCAACAATAGAAAGTCCTAGAATCCAGTACTTGAAGCCAGCTGTCTTAGCTAGTCTTTAGTATATGCTGGAATCCCTAGAAAGTAGGTTCTAACATTGGTGAAGGAATGCACTCTCTAGAGAGAATTAGGACAAATGGGCAAAGAGCAAAACCTTCCCTTTTCCATACATATCCTTTATAAAGAGGTTCCCACCAGGTGGTGTGGTCTAGATTAAAGTTGGATCTTCCCACCTCAAAAGATCTGGATTAATTGTGGGCTTTCCCACTTCAAATAATTGAATTGAGAAAAATCCTTCATAGGTGTACCCAGCTACTAGGGCTTTAGTAAATTCCAGTTGTGCGGTCAAGTTGACAACCAACAATAGTTATCAAATAAAAAAATCTACTGAATTGTAGTATCTTTTTTTAAATATAATTTTTTATTGAAAAA
>NW_026067938.1:13050688-13116196 GCF_014885135.2 Alexandromys fortis
CCCCCACTCCTCTCCCCCTCCCTCTCCAGTCTGAGGGGCAGTCAGGGTTCCCTGCCCTGTGGAAAGTCCAAAGTCCTCCCCGCTCCATCCTGGTCTAGGAAGGTGGACATCCAAACTGGCTAGGCTCCCCCAAAGCCAGAACATGAAGTAGGATCAAAACCCAGTGGCATTGTCCTTGGCTTCTCAGCAGCCCTCATTGTCCGCCATATTCAGAGAGTCCGGTTTTATCCCATGCTTTTTCAGTTGCAGTCCAGCTGGCCTTGGTGAGCTCCCAATAGATCAGCCCCACTGTCTCAGTGGGTGGGTGCACCCCTCGTGGTCCTGACTTCTTTGCTCATATTCTCCCTCCTTCTGCTCCTCCTTGGGACATTGGGAGCTCAGTCCGGTGCTCCAGTGTGGGTCTCTGTCTCTATCTCCATCCATCTCCAGATGTAGTATCTTAAATTGTTATTATTCATGTTTTACTTTACCATGGTGTGGGAGGTCATTCTGTCTATGTGTTGATTTTATTGGTCAATGAATAAAGAAAACTGGCTTGGCCTATTACATGGGAGGAGGAAGGTGGAATAAGAGAAGCCATGGAGCCTCCAGACACAGACACTCGGAACTTTACCCAGTAAGCCACAGCCACATGATGATATACAGATTAATAGAAGTAGGTTAAGTTAATATAAGAGTTAGCCAATAAGAAGCTAGAGCTAATGAACCAACCAGCGATTTAATTAATACAGTTTCTGTGTAATTATTTCAGGTCTAAGCTAGCCAGCAGGCTGGGAACCAAGAAGTGACCCTTCCCCAACATAATCACCCAATGAATAAAGAAATGTTTCTCCAACATAACCACCCAATGAATAGGAAAAAGCTTTAGGGTCCATGGTGGCTTTGAGATGACCAGTGGGTCATATTTTTTATTTTTGCTTGTTATATGAAAATAATCTAATTATAATAAACTTAGTCTTACCTAAACCTCTTTTATTTAGAAAACATTTTTTGATATTTATTTCAATTTTATGTATGGGATTATTTTGCCACATGTATTTGCCACATGCAATGCCCAGAGATGCTAGGAATTATAAATCATTGTGAACTACCATGTGGGTGCAGGGAACTGAACCCTGGTCATCTGGAAGAGCATCACATGTTCCTAGTATTCTGAACTGCTGAGTCATTTCTTCTTCTAGATACTAAGTCTGCTAGGACCACAATAATCCTATGGCCATGGTGTGTGTATATATATACACATACATATATTAATATATACCATATTAATATATAATATACATTTTATATATATATTCACATAAATATGTAAGTTTCAATGAAATTTGGAATGCTCTTATGACTATCAATTCCTAGGTTGACTAAAGAATACCTTGTTTGACTGCTGTGATTACCACACATGCTAATAGAATTGCTGCCACAATTAAAAGAAGGGAAATAAGACAGAAACGATTATCTTGTTCATTCAATTCGACACAGCTCAGTAATACTTGGAACACATTTTCAGGTTTTGTGTAAGAACCTTAGGGATGATTTTGAAAGGTCAAAGTATGAAGAAGTCTTTCAGGAAGTTGACAAGTCTTTGAATTGCAGAAAATGTTTTATCTCAAAAAGGAAGAGACAAAGGCAAAATGGTAGATTTCATCAAATAGGGGAAGATTTGTTCTTTAGGAAAACAGAAGTGCCTTGTGTCTACAATGCCTCAGGGCGGAACTAGGCCCCACATATGAGACCCTGGTGTGACTGATAGACTGTCTGGACACATGAAAGAGACAAGATGTCTGAAGAGAGATCAGACTGCTTCCAGAGATAGGCCACTGAGTGATTTCAGTGGCAGACTGGGAGCTGGATAGTTTCTAACATTTCTTCACACTCTGAGAATCTGTGTGACTGTGGTATTTAAGGCTTGTATACTATCCAGTACACAAACAATTAATGAAAGGAAATATTGAGGTCAAAGGAAGACATAATTCTTCTTACTCACATCTATGTTGGTAAGTTAATAAGGTTATCATATGTAGCCATCCTACTTCAATTTACCATGACCCTCTAACATTGACAGATGCTAAGGGGGGTGAAAACAGGCATGCACATACGGTTAAGAAGTGAGACACTGTCAGGAAAGGCAGTGGTAATTAGGTCATTTAAAAAAGCATCCTTATCCTTTTCATTTCTGCCTCTCCTGTCGTTTCCTTATTACAGTCTACTTACAGCCCTGTTTTTATTAAATCCACTTGCTTTCTGATATCATTTTCCCCTTAATTCATTACTGCTTTATTTCTTGTTTAGTTCCGCTCTCCTTCTTTTGTCTTTCTTGCTACTTACCCTTCAGAGTTGCAATCTTTCCATGATGATTTTATCATCAGTAATTATTTTCTTTGACTCTACTATGGGCCAAAAACTCTTCTAGTAATGTACTATGTAACAAAGAATGTAAAATGAAAGTTTTGTATTTATTTATTTAAGTTGAGAGGAAAGACAGACATGAAAGAAATAGATAAACTCTTAAAGCTATTAGAAGATGATAATGTGGGTATAAGAAAATGTTGAACCGGTTATCTAGGCTGAGATTTATTTGTTGATAGAAAGTCAGGTGGTGCTGAGAAGTAAGACCACAGTAATTTTCATTGAGATGAGGAGATTTGAGCCATGAGTTGACAGAGGAAAAGTCATATAATCAAGAAGTTATCTAAGGTAAGACTATGCCAGAAGGAAGAAATAGAAGATTTAAATCTCAGCACCAGACTGTTCTAGGTATCCAACAGAGACGTGAGAGGAATTTGAGGTAAAACCGTCCTGTCAGGAGCACAACATGACGAAAGGAAATTACGGCGAGCGAGTCCATAGGAAGGCTTCAATGTTGTCAAGACTTGACACAAGTTTCTTCTCAAATCTCTTTCTGGTACCTGTGTGGAAAGCGGGTTTTAAACAATGTACTTGCAGAGGAATCTGCTGGTTTATGCATTGAAATAAGGAGACTAGGAAAACACCAAATAGTACAAAGCAGCAGAAAAAAGCAAATGAGGACACATTTTAAACTTTGATGTTTTACATTTTTTCCTACTTATATTGTCTCATTGAGATTGTTACTTAACTACAGCTGTAGTGACACATGCATATAAACTCATCACGCTAGAAGCTGAGGAGAGAGACTCTTGCCTTTGAAGCTATCCTTACCAGAGTAACACCATCTAAAAGAAAAAATTAACCTTTTATATTCTTTGCTTTTTCTTGTTTTTAAAAATATTCTATTGATGTCTGGCGATGGTGGTACATGCCTTTAATCCCAGCACTGGGGAGGCAGAGGCAGGCAGATCTCTGTGAGTTAAGGCCAGCCTGATCTACAGAGCAAGTTCTAGGACAGGCTCCAAAGCTACAGAGAAATCCCGTCTCAAATAAAAAAAAATTCCTTTAACTTTTGAATGATAATATAATTACATTTCACCCTTCACTTTACTCCCTCCAAACTCTCTCATATCCCACTTGCTGTCTTTCAAATTCATGGCATTCTTTTCATTAATTTTTGTTACTCCCCCACCCCCAACCCCTCACACCCCCACACACTTAAATACATAAATACAACTTGATCAGTTGGTGTAATGTTACTTGTATGTATGTTTTCAGGACTGATGATTGGTATTGGGTAATCAATTTCTGTGCTAGTCCCCGAGGAAGACTATTTCTCAAGCTCTCATTATTTCCTAATGACATGTGTTTGTGTGTGTGTGTGTGTGTGTGTGTGTGGTGTGTGTGTGTGTGTGTGTGTGTGTGTGTGTGTGTGTGTGTGTGTGGAGGGATGAGGTCTCTTGAACTTTCCCCTGTCATGTGTAGCATGTTTACTGTTGTTCTCCTAGTTCAGCTCATGTTCGGTCCTTCTGTTGATGAGATTTTATGGGCGTGACTTCTGGCACTTGTAGGAGACACATCTTACAACAAACTCCATGTTCCTCTGGCTCTTATAGTCTTTCTACTTCTTTTTTGCAATGCTTTCCTCCTTGGTATTGATTTTCCTCACTCTCCATAATTAGAGCCTCCCCTCGTTTTACCACTTCCCAATTAGCTCAATTGTACAATGCTGCGTCCCAACCTGGCGAAGTTCCCTGTAAATAAATAATATAATTTATATTTATGAGATTAGTTGGATTCTTCTGTAAGGCTTTCTGCTCAACAATAAAATAGTTAGGTATATATTATGTGGCTTTATCATTAGTTAATAGTTTTTTAGTTGCTCGTTACAATGATCTGCATTTTTATTTGCTTTACAATACTCATTAATGTTCTAAGAAATTTAACTTAAATCTTGCTAACAATGCTGCACCAAGAACACTATTGTCTCCTTCCCATTACAGTAAGACTGTATCCCATGATCTGTTCTTTGATCAAATTTCTAATGTAACAGACTTTGTTGACCTGTTTTATGAGCTGCCAGTGTGCTAGTCACTGAGAGGAGATGATTCTCTACATTTTATTGCGGCAAATTCCTACTAAATGTTTTATTGTGGCAAATACATTTTTGGTACGACTCCATTATAAGACATCTCTAGTGTGTGGATGTGATTGAATCTATCCATCAGTCTGCTCAGAAGCAGACTTAACATGCTAAATAGATTAGTAATGTCTCACTCTATCTTTATGAAACTGGATCTTGAACCCCTGGAGATTAGAATGCAAAATTCTGGTTAGGAATGCTGTACACAGCTGTTAAGTGGGTGTGAGCTAGTAACACACATGACTGGCACCTTCACTGCTCATAAAAGTAGCACAATCATCAATGAAACATTTGACTACCAGTAACTGGCAATTGTGCTCCAGGTTCACCACTGGTAGAAGAGATTTGTCTAATTCAACATTTCCATTTTAATTTTGAATAGCTGCTCAGATATGAGAAAAATTCAGCTAGAAGAATAAAAATTTGGCCCTTGAAAATTACAAATTTAATTTTTCTCAGTTTAAAGTAATATCTGTGCTAAATGATGCTACTCTTCAAAAAAAAAAAAGCAGCAAGGGATCCTTGACTTGGAAGCCTGTTTACACTGATCCCCAATTTTATTATGGTGTGCTTCTTTTCTATTCTTTCTCAATATGGGAGATGGAATCTCTTTTTTCATTCTCTTGGACTATATTAACTATACAGTTTAGACATTTTTGTGAAGAAGAGTGTGTTGCAAAGTGACTAGACTATGTCGAATTTATATGGAAAGAATAAGCCCTTGCAAACATAGAGCCAATCAAACTTAACTAATCTTGGATAATGTAGTAAACTGCAATATAGAAATATGCTGCTTAATGACTATACCATATAAGAAGGTAGAGAATGTGATCCCTTTGCCAGTTCTGAGACCACAAAAGACATAGTAACATTTGAAGAGGTCTATTGGTTCAAAAAATGGAAAGTCCACACTGAGAGAAGAGAAGTTTTCATGGAGTTCCATGTCTTGGTGGGAAAAGCATTACAACATCTGCTATCATTCCTAGAATCTGTACATTAGAAATAACTAGTCTTTAGTTCACTTGTATTTGCATATCATGTGTGTGGATGGTTTGTGCGGAACCCCTTTTACTCTCCTCTTGAATATTTTCTTTGCAGAACATGAATTTGGTTCTTTGGCTCTGTTCTTTTCTTCCACTCTTGACAACCCTACCTCAAAACACATAGCATTTGTTTGGGCATTCACTAAAAAGTAAAAAAAATTCTTACCATGAAAAAAAAAAAGAAATATGCTGCTTAGAAGAAAACATCATTAAAAAAGAAACAAAACCCCACTATCTACTCATACCTAACAGTGTATAATTATATAGTATGGAAAACAAGGACCAAATCCTATAGCAACCAAATTACAGTAAGAACCTACGATAAGAGCAAGGGAGATGGCTCAGTGGTTAAGAGTACTTACTGCTCTCATAGAGGATCCAAATTCAAATTTCAGCATCTCAGGCTGAAATCAACTGCCAGCTCAAGGAGGATGTGATTCATCTGCTATCCTCAGGTACAGACATGTTGGGGGGAAGGGCCGCTTCTTTTTCCCGGCCACCCAGAACCAAAATAACCACACAGAAACTATATCAATTAAAACACTACTTGGCTCCTTAGTGCTAGATTCTTATTGGCTAACTCTTATATTAGTTTAACCCATTTCCATTAATCTGTGTATTGCCACATGGCAGTGGCTTACCGGCAAAGTTTCGCCTGTCTGACTCTGACGGGGGCTCCATGGCATCTCCCTTTCTGTTTTCTTTCTTTCAGCATTCAGTCCAGTTTTCTCCACCTACCTAAATACTGCCTTATCAACAGACCAAGGCAGTTTCTTTATTCATTAACCAATAAAAGCAACACATAGACAGAAGGACCTCCCACACCATAGATACTTAGGGAAAACATAGTAACATAGACATATACCAAAATATAATTAAAAATAGTAAATATTTAAAATAAATAATAAGCTAGCATAAGAGTTGGGTACAAAACAAAGGTAACATTGAATTTACATGTAAATATGGTGCCATTTTTTATTATCTTAGATTTTACATTGAAAAGGACCATGGGAAGCTTGCTATGGGCTGAATTTCATATATATACATCCTATATTAAGTTCTTATCTCCTGCTGTAAACTGCTCAGAGGTTACATCTTATAGTTTTGAGCTGAGGTACAAAAAATGTGATTAAAATTTAACTGACACAGCAAGTATAGGAGAATTGTCATGATATGGTTTGGAAAGAGAAATGTACAAATGGCAACTGGAATATTTTTATTCTTCAGAGTGTAGAATGATGACTGGAATTAAAAAATCTGTTTAAAATGAAAAAATATAGGTTGCATGGCTCAGATATTAGGTGGGGTAGTGTTTGTTAAATGTCAATTACTTATTAGATAGGTCCGTAATATGTCTTCTATTTCTGTGATACAGTTAGTTACCTTTCTCAAACCTTCAATGTAATACTGATCCCCTAGTTTTAAGGATATTCTTTTGGGTAAAATTAATTTCTGACCCCTACTACTTTAAAATTAAGTTTAACTGTACTGACACTAAATTGTATTACTTTATAAATTTTGATATATTAATCTTCAGATTAAATAATTAATCCTCACACAAAATTTCACAAGACCATGTAAAATCTTTTCCACTTACAAGGATTCATTGGTTCAAAGTATAAATTATATAAATTAATTGTTATAAAAAAAGACTGCCTCTGAAAGTGCAGTGTTTTTCCACCATTTACAAATCAAGAAAATTATTTTAAGATGCAAAAGTTTTACATGATTATACTTATTTTTGTAAGAAAATTATTTTAAGGTGCTAAAGTTTTATATTTCTATAATTATTTTTATGTCATCATATATTCTATATTAAGGATTATTTTATACAGGTATACACACACACACACATATATATATATATTTATGCATATATTTTAAAGTAGAAAGCAGGATAAAAATGCATCTCCTTTATCAACTATTTATGAGGAAATGTATTTGGAAGTCAGTTTATGCACTTTTAAAGTCAAATGCAGGAAACAAGGGTATATTGGAACTCTGAATAAATAAAAGTCCACTTTAGAGTAATAGAAAAGCAAAAGATGATTGAATATCATCTACTGAATTGATGAGTCTGCAGAAGGCAGAAGAGAGATTTCTGGAAATACACCTCATTTCTTTAATACCTGCTTATTTTCTTCTTATTTGAAGAAAAACATACATTTTATATTTATGAAAAGATGATAACATTTCAATAATATGAACAGCAATTCTTCAGGGTGATGAAATGATGAGTGAGTAAAGACACTTTAATGGAGGTTTAAGTCTAGGAAGGAGGGAAACAGAAGAAAAAAGCTCCTCCTTGAAGATGGGATCATTTTGTACATTTGCCTTATTTGGCGGTTGTTTTTGTGTAACAGGATCTCAGTATGCACAGGGTGCCTTGGATCTCCTGAGCACAAGTGATACTGTTGCTATGGCCCTTGAACAGGTGTGAAAGAATAGGTGTGTACGTCTGTGCACGATGTCATAAAATGATGCTTTTATACTGACAAATGAAGTGAGATAAAGGAGGCTAAGATACAGTGCTACATTCGAGTGGAGTATGGATTATGAGTCATTACATTTATTAGGTTTATGATCTTTAAGTGGTGGAGAACCCTCTTAACTAAAACAGTTTTATAAGAGAACACTGGTATTCTTGGTTTATTTATTTAATAATCAACAAGCAAAAGCCAAAGTCATTAGCAGAGATCCTGAAGAAATATCAAGATAAGGGTTTTCTTTTTTTTTTATTCATTTCATTGATCTATACATTTTGCTCTGCTCCCCTCTCTTCCTCTCCTCTCCTCTTCAACCCTCTCCTATAGTCCTCATGCTCCCAATTTACCAGGAGATCTAAGGACAAGGGTTTTGAGAGAAAAGAAAAGCACTGCTTACTCATCTTACCGCTAAATGAAAAGCCATTAAATTAATCTCAACCCAGTCTGCCAATACTGTGTCACAGCAGAGGAAGTTTCTTTCCATTTATACTGATTTGCTCGTGTTTGTTACAAATAGTGTCACAATCTACCTGCAGTTTATTCCAATTTCCTTGTTGGGGAGGTTTCTGAAACAGTGAGTTTTTAGTGAATTACTACAAGAAGGATACTAAAAGTATTTACTTCCATTTTCACAATCACTTATGAATTATTTCACCAAAGAGAGGAGAAAGAAGAAAGATTTTTATTCTTGTCTTTATTAGATAATTCCCCCATTGCTTGGTATTTATTAGTACAAGATGGTTTTACTATTCATGGTCAACTAGAACACGAAGAAGCAACAATGAAGACCCTGAAATAAATGAAAGAGCCAATTAATTGGCCTGCTGAGCTGTGCCTACATGAGGATAGAGGCCTCACTTGACTTGATCCAAAGTCCTGAAAATTGTTCTTGAATGAAGTCAGAGAATTTATTTTTTCTAGTTCCCAGGGTAGGAGGTCTCCAGAGAATTTAGTGCTGCCCAGAGAATAGACTGTGAGTTCCTTTATCCTAAAGCCCTTTCTCGGGGCACAAGCTCTTGTGTTCCCTCTACTGACAAGAGCACTCCCTCTGGAAAGAGACTAGAAGTGCCAGTCTCAGTGGAGTGGGTATTCCCTTTCATCATGGTTGCTTGGAGGCTGGTGAACAGTTTTCATAGGCATTCATAAGTCACAATTTATATGCAAACATCAAATGGCCAGGCAGTTTCCAGTTGGATGCAAACCAATTTGCTCCTGTTCATATATTCATGCTGATTTGAAATCTCACTACTCCTGAATTATCCGTTTTGGGGCAAGTGTATACTATTATGCAACTATTTCACTGATTTTAAAGAAATGATATTTAAAATTTCCATGATTGTTGATTATTTCTTATGGATAAAAACATGTTCACATTTTATAAATATGATGTTCTGTATACTATTTTTCTTCCTGAATATTAATTTTAATTATTTTAAAATTTCTTATGTGCTCATTCACTTCATATGAATGCTAAGACTTTTTCCAATTTTATATTGCTTATTCTTATTGAACATTGTTACTGGGCCCTGACATCTTAACAAATGAAGACTTGCCACTTGCCTGAGTATGACAAAGGATGTATGTATACATTAAAAATATATTTAATAAGAAGAGATCAATAATTAGAGAGAGAGAATTGGGGATAGACACAGAAGGAGTTGAAAAGGGAAGAGGGAGGGGGTGAAAACAATATAAATATAGTACTCATGTAAAAATTCTCAAAAAAGTTTTAAATAAGAAAAGGCAACTCAATAGTGAAAAACAGCATTATTCACCATGGACATATTGAGAAGGGGAAAGCACCCCAATTGTCTACCCCAAATTCACATGTGCAGTCTCAGCATGAGATACAGGTTGAAGTAGAAGCAAATCTGAATCCAGGTATGGCTCAGCTCATCATCTTTGCCTAGCTTCTTCCACAAGGAGGTCTGACCAAGTTACCAACTCTGCATGAAATAGCTTTCAAGATCCCTCTCTGGCTGGTGCTGGGTTTTAGCCTTTCCTTTCTCCCAAAATTATATTCTTGTAGAAATTCCACTTCAGGTGAAGGCATTGTCTCAGCAGTTTGATAGCAATAGGGCACACATGTCTCTTTAGCATACCTTCCCACTTTCTAAGGGCTACAAGAACTGTGGTTCTTGGTTATACATTCAGACATCACATCCCTGAAAGGTAAGAGGTAGAATGTGTTTCAATTTTCTTAATAATGTTTTCTTGCCTTTCGCCCTCAAAGATCGTGGTAATAACTGCAGTATACACTAGCATTAAAGAGTCAAGCAATAGCCGGGCCGTGGTGGCGCACGCCTTTAATCCCAGCACTCTGGAGGCAGAGGCAGGAGGATCTCTGTGAGTTCGAGGCCAGCCTGGATTACAAGAGCTAGTTCCAGGACAAGCACCAAAAGCTACAGAGAAACCCTGTCTCGAAAAACCAAAAAAAGGAAAAAAAAAGAGTCAAGCAATGCAGAAATTATAGTCAATGAGAAATACTTTCCTAAGAGAAAAGGAAAAGCATATTTTTCCACAGTGACCTTGATAAAGACATTTAGGGAAGAACGGAAACTATGTGTGAGTTTCTTTTTATATCAGATGTAGTTCTCTGAGACAATTCTTTTACATGCTCATACTTTGAGGAAGGCTCTGAAATGCTGTTAGAAAGATCATCCAAACCATTTCATATGCTTCCACTTTGTGCAAATTAAACAATTTTCAAATAAATTTTCTCTTATTTTCTAACATTTTTACTATAGCTATGGCCACGAATGTACATGATCTATCTCATCTAAGACTCTTAGCTTAAAAATAATACCTTCACTTAAACAGCACTACACTGAGCTCTCAGCCCATTTTCTAGGTGGTTTGCTGTCTGGTTTCCTCTTGTAACTGAAGGGCATTCTTGAACAATTCTTACGGCACAGTCTGCAGGTGATGAATCCTTTCAGCTTTTGTA
Source organism: Alexandromys fortis (assembly GCF_014885135.2). NCBI lineage: Eukaryota > Metazoa > Chordata > Mammalia > Rodentia > Cricetidae > Alexandromys > Alexandromys fortis. Next base: position 13,061,654 of record NW_026067938.1, read on the forward strand.
TGTCTGAAAATATCTCTCTTACAACTTTATTTTAGGACTGTGTTTTCACTGGGCTGAGGATTCTGGGTTATCATCTTTTTTTTTTTTCAGTGCTCTCAAGATGCCGTGCTCTTACTTGTTTTCATTGTTTCCATTTGAGAGTCTGTGTTGAATTAGGACTTGTTCTCATAAGACACTTGTGTTTTTCTTCTGAGTACTTTGGGAGAACTATGAGTTTTAAGCCACTTGAGTAGAATGTGAAGTGATGGAATATCCTTCACATTCCTTGTTAGGGGTTTGGTGAGCTCCTCAGATCTGATAGTGGAGGTTAATTTTTCCATTAGGGTCAGTAAGGTGTGAAGTTTCCTACTTATTGCGTCATATCCTTTGTGTGAGGGAAGATGCTCATTATCTGTGAATGAAGGCATGGGGCATTTCAGATATTTGAAAGGATGAGATATGTTTACCTTGACAACTGTGAGGGGCTAGTTGGTAGTAAGGACTACTAATAATTTTCAACATGTGTTATAGTCTCACAGAGTTCCTAAGGTGGATGGAGGCAAAGAACATACACCCATTGAGAGATAGTTTACTTACCTGTTTCCCTAGGCAAAGAAGTGTAAAGAAAAATGACCGAGTGAAGAGATAATTGAGGGCTTCAAAAAGTCAAAGTACAGAGGTGTTCTAGGAATATGTTTAGATCTCTGTCTTAGAGGTGAGACAGAGAGTTTTAAGGTGTCACTTGTTAGACCGAAGATTGAAACAGTTATATAGAAACCACGATGTTGTTTCTTTAGGAGATATTAGGAAACATGAAAGGCTTATTCAATGCCATTTTACAAGGACTCAGGACTCTGTATTCCACGCCATGAAATATATATCTTGTTTATAGTTAGTCTGCAACCCTGCAGAAAACATGGAGTATTCTGATGAATACTTGTAGTGTTCTCTTGTACCAAGCTTCTCTTTGTCCTTGTGTCTTTTGTTTTGACACACTTTCTTTATTCTAAAAGGAATAAATCTTTGACAGCTTAATGGTTTAAGTAAATATGAAAATGGTACAACGTGATGACCAGGGCAACCTGCCTGTACTAAAGCAACTGCTTAAAGTGTGAACAACTCTGTTATTTCTTGTATTTCAGTATTTATTGTAATCACTTTTGTCTAAGAAATAGAAAGTAGCATTGCAGGGAATTCTGTCATATAAATTATGGTTCTATCCTTTCGGTCTATGAATTTCCACTGCTTTTTATTCACTAGTTACTTTATAGGTAGTCAAAGCCTCTAAGGGAAGAAGGTGAGCGGGTTTGAGCATCCTGAACATTTGCTAAAGACCAAGGACAGAGAAAATCAACTATTCTTGCAGGTAGATTATACCAGATGACTCAGACTTGATTTCATCCTGTGTTAGGCGAACTTTATCTTTTGATCTACTCATATTTCTCTAAATACCTTAGGTTGGATAACTTATAAACAGTAAAAAACTATTTCTCACAATTCTGGCGGTCAAGAAGTCTAAATTCAAGTACTGAGAACCTTGGTAGCTAGCAATGCCTGATTCTTCTTACAAGATGGCACCCTGTGATGCTATCCCTCCAGAGAGGATTCACGGTATATCCTCGCATGATGCAAGGGAATAAAAGACCATACAAACCTCTGAGGACTTCTTTTGAAAAAGGTAAAACCTCATTCATGAGGGACTATACAACATGATTCAATAATTTCCAAAAGGCCTCCACCTCTTTATGACATCATAGCAGGTGTTTATCTTTAGTCTAGATGTTAGTGGAATATAAAGATTGGAATCATAGCAACTTTATAGCCATGCTAAAGTTCTAGGGTTCTACTTTCACAACCCAAAGCATAATTGGAAGTTGATTGCAAAGTTCAGTGCCGCGCACCATGCCCCAGTGTCTGTGCTCTGTGCGCTATTACCCAGTTTGCGAGCTGCGGGCATGGGGGCTGGAGGTTAAAATACACAAACACACACAGACAGAGAGACAGTGACACAGGTCATCCTTGAATTCCCCAAGAATGCCCCCTTTATTGTGTTCAGGGGCAGATTATATAGAGATAGCCACGCCCCAGCCAAACCCACCAGAAACCACTCTCCTGCCATCAAGAACTCCTGAAGGTCTCATGCTCAGAGCAGCTGTAGGCACTCAGATCAGGGGAAAACAAGTTATTTACAAGAAATTCAGGATCTGGGGTCTCACTGCTCCCAACAGTTCAGGGTTTGTGAGAATATTTGTTTGCAGAAAAATACCAGGAAGTAGCTAGTCATTTATTTTATTTTAACAGTAGATAACGTGAGACAAAGAAGGGAAATAAATTGCATTAGAAACTGGAACCAGTAGTTGCCATCATGAATGGTTCACAGACTCCAGGAAATACAAGAAAAAAATTCCTTCACTGTGCACTTGTTCTTTTGAAGCAAGTAATAGAAATAGCTCTTGCCATATTTTGTTACTAGAACTCAGGGAAGTGATAGGCGAGTCATTAAAAAATGTGTCAAACGGATCATCTCAGATGATGATGCTATCAATATAGTGTCCCATCTATTCTCCTGGAGTAAGGAAGATGTTACGATCTTATCTGAGAAACTGCAAGATACCCCATGCACTGCCTGGAAAGGATGTATTAAGTTCCTCTGAGGTGGAGCAAACTTTGAGGGGCAGTTTGAAATACTGACTGGGTACGCTTTATTCAATATAAGAAAGCAAAACATTCACTGCTTGCTGGTGATTAGGATCATTCGTTATAATATTGATTATAGAGACCTTGATTAATTAGATCGTAGTATTAAGGCTGTAATAATCTATAATGACATGTCAATTTTTTGGTTGAATTAATTAAAAATTCCTTTTAGATTTAAAAATAGGCAAATCCCCCAGGAAGTGGTGGCACACTTCTTTAATCCCAGCATGTGGGAGGCAGAGGCAGGCAGATCTCTTTGAGTCTGAGCTCAGTCTGGTCTACAGAGTGAGTTCTAGGCAGGGCTGGTGCACAGAGAAATCCTGGTTGGAACACCCTCCTCAAAAAGGCAAATTTTGGATGTCAAATGGAGTAGCAATGAGGATGAGTTTTGCTTTCCTTGTTAGGTTTTAGTTTAGTTACACACTGTTTCTACACATGTATTTATGGATGTGTGTGTGTGTGTGTGTGTGTGTGTGTATTATTACAATTGGTGCTGGTGAGATGACTCAGCAGGTAGAATTTCCTGTGTGATCCTGAAGATCTGTGTCTAATACTTGGAACTTTGGAAGAAGAGAAGTGTATCTACATGGTGGTCACCTGACTTTCATGTGCATGCAATTTTATACTGTCATACAAATTTCATGCACACACAATAACAGTAAACAAAGAAATCAACACTTTGTTTGTATAATACTTTATTTTCTCCTTTTATAGCCAGGTGTGTGTGTGTGTGTGTGTGTGTGTGTGGTGTGTACGTGCATGTGTGTGTGTGTGTATGTATGCTTCAAAAACGTAGTATTAGCAATTCATTTTCTATGATTTATGTTTTCTTTGTACAGTAATCTGAATCCTCCCTTTTCTACCTACTTGTATTTGTAGGTCCTTATATGGTTGTTAGTCTCCTCCTGCAGACCTTCTCCCTATTTTTGTTCTCTTATTTTAAACTATAACTGCTCTATCCTTGGCTTTTAATATATAACTGGTATGAGCAGAGAGAGTAAGAAATATGCTCCTCTTAGCAATTCTTTCTGAAGAATCTCTGTCCTGTCCAGAGGGTAAATTAACTATCCCCTCTTTTTTTTTCTACCATGATATTTTGGAAGGTACACATTTATTACTCTTTCTTTGGATTTTTAACCTGACAAATTTCTGGTGATCCCATGATGGTTCTTGCTGGGGTCTCCTTCCCTGGGAACTCCCACTTAAGCAGAGAAAAGCTGCTGTTTGTATCTTGGAAAGTAATAATGACTTAAATTGGTCTTTTTTTTGTTCTTGAAAATTTAATTTCAAGAGAAATCATCCATGTGTTAGTAGGTAACATGCCTGATACATTGATTAGGAGATTTATAATCAGAAATGGTATCAGAAATCTCCTCAATGTTCTCTCATCCTCTCAGTTGCTTTTCTATTGCTGTGAAGACACAGTAACCAAGGCAACATGTAAAAAAGAGTTTATCATAAAGCAAAGAATACTAGGCTACAAACAACAATTCCAGAGAACTTAGACAACAATGGGGAGCCTGAGTGAGACATACATGGATGTAATCTACATGGGAAGTAGAAAAAGAAACCATCTCCTAAGTAAATTGGGAGCATGGGGACCTTGGGGAGGGATGAAGGAGGAGGGGCGAGGCAGAGAGGCGAGCAAAGAAAAACGTAGAGCTCAATAAAAATCAATTAAAAAAAAGAGTTTATCATGGCCTACCATTTCATAAGGTGAGTCTATGACCACCATTCTGGAAAGCATGGCAGCAGGGTGGTAGGGATAGTATCAGAGCAGGGGTTGAGAGTTTTCATGTTGAAACAATAACCCATAGGCTGGAAGAAAGAGAGAGAACTAATTGGAATTGAGTTCTGAAACATTAAAGCCTACCTTCAGTGACACACATTTTCCAAGTCCACATCTCCTAATGCTTCCCAAAATATTCCATCATCTGGAGACCAATCTTTCCAAAGTATGAGATGTTGGGTCCCTTGTCTTTAATACTACCACAAGTGCTTTGCAATGATCAGGATAAGGTTGTTACAACCAATGAATGGACATCTAAAGTGTTTAATATACAATGGCATACCATCTTCAATAGTTTCACTTCAAGGGAAAGGAAACTATGACATATATGTCCACATGGACTAAAAATGGGGGGCATTGTAGTAAATTAAACAAGCTACTCACGTAGGCCAAAAGAAACGTGATGACAGCAACAAAACATAGATTGTAAGATTTTTACTTCAATCCTTAAGAGTATTTGGAGCCAAGGAGATAGAGGGAGTTGTCTGGAGGAAGGAAGTGAGTGAAGAATGGGAAGAACACAGAGCACTGTTGCACGGTTGGAGACCTTGTTTCGGAAAGGGTTCCGAAAGCAACTGTGCCAATGGTTACAAGATAGACAGACATATGCTTCGTATTGCTGAATTGAAGCTCTGGAAAAGGGCATAGTGCTAAGTGTTATGCATATTTTATTTATTTATTAAAAATTTCAACCTCCTCCACTCCTCCCATTTCCCTCCCACTCCCCCCTCTCCCCCTCCCTCTCCAGTCCTAAGAGCAGTCAGTGTTCCCTGCCCTGTGGGAAGTCCAAGGTCCTCCCCCCTCCATCCAGGTCTAGAAAGGTGAGCATCCAAACAGACTAGTCTCCCACAAGGCCAGTCCATGCAGTAGAATCAAAACTCAGTGCCGTTGCCCTTGGCTTCTCAGTCAGCCCTCATTGTCAGCCACATTCAGAGAATCCAGTTTGATGATATGCTTCATCAGTCCCAGTCAAGCTGGCTTTGGTGAACTACCATTAGATCAGTCCCATTGTCTCAGTGGGTGGACGCTCCCCGCCCCCAGCAGTCCTGACTTTCTTGTGCATGTTCTCTGTTCTTCTGCTCCTCATTTGGACCTTGGGAGCTCAATCCAGTGTTCCAATGTGGGTCTCTGTCTCTATCTCTATCCATTGCTGGATGAAAGTTCTATGATGATATGCAAGATATTCATCAGTGTAGCTATAGGATAAAGCCAGTACAGGCACCCTCTCCTCTGCTGCCCATGGAACTAGTTGGGGAAATCGCCTGGGCAATCTGGGAACCCCTCTTGAGCCAAGACTCTAGCCAACCCTAAAATGGCTCCCTTGGTTAGGATAACTTCTTCCCAGCTCCCATATTCACCCTTCCTCCATCTCAATTATCCCATTGCCTCAAGCTCTCCCCAATCCTCCCCTCCCTTCTCTCTCCCCATCTCCCCTTCCCACCCAATCCACCCCCACCCCCCTGCTCCCGACTTTTTCCCGACGATCTTGTCAACTTCCAATATCCAGGAGGATAAATATATGGTTTTTTTGGGGGGTTCACCTTATTATTTAGCCTTATCTTCTCTAGGATCACGAACTATAGGCTCAGTGTCCTTTGTTTATGGCTAGAATCCACTTATGAGTGAGTACATACCATATTCTTCTTTTTGGGTCTGGGTTACCTCACTCAGGATAGTGTTTTCTATTTCCATCCATTTGCATGCAAAGTTCAAGATATCATTGTTTTTTTTACCGCTGAGTAGAACTTTAAAGTATATCAGAATCCAAATTACAAGAAAATGATAATGAAACTTCTACATTAAAAACTGAGCACATTTTTAGAAACAAACATTTTAGTTTAGATTTAACTCATGAAGATGTTGTTTGCTTGACCCTGCTTGTTGGCTGTGGGGCTCTTTTTGTCTGGGTTACAGTCACGTGATGTTAAGAGGTGAAATAGCATTATCAAATAATCAGTGACAAGAGCTCTTGGAGGTATGGGAAGGTGTCCTTACTTAATAGAAGTGTTAGTACTTTCTGGGATCAGTTGTTGTCAGGGTTCCTCATTCCAAACATATTTAAAGGTCATTGCCATTATATTCTGTTAAATCTTACAGAGTTTTCTTTGAAGGTTAAGTAAAAGCCAACTTCTTTCAGGGTTGCTTATTGGGTGTGTCAAGTGGGTGGGAAATACTCAATCTTAGATCTTTAAGAAGGGGTCTGTTTATTTCACTGCACCAGACACAGAATGACCTTGATTCTTAAGCTAGGCCTAGGGTAAACACAGGAAAACCAACTCAGGTAGGACAGACATTTGATAGTGTACATGGGAAGAACCTTGGAAGGAAAATGCTTAGTGCTTTTAGAAGATAGAAAAGAAATGTACATGGAATGCTAACTGTGTCAGGATGACTTGGAAAACATTTATCCCTGAACAAGTTCCAGTACTGAGTGAAATCCAGAATACAGAATGCAGCATTAGATTCAATCTGCTTTTAGTGAGAGAGCAGAATGACCCAAAATGTCTTTCCACATTTTGTTGTCCTTTCTTTTAGGATTTTTTACATTTTCAAAAGTGAAAATATATTTTTTGACAATTATATTTTATTCAATGGTGTGTAAGGAAATCTAAAACAATTTTGTAGGAGGAATTTAGAAATGTTTCTAAATTGTCTTAAAGGCGCCAAACATGCGATCTAAAGAGCATGTTTAAAGAGCATGATTATTTACTGGGAAATGAGATTTCGTGTTTAGTGGCCAAGCTGTCTTACTGAGGTCTTCAGTGTTTCATATAATCAGTTACACAACCTCACAGACGTTTGGAAAAATCCATGTAAGCTGCAAAAGTGATATCCCTTTAAAAGTGAAGGCATCCAGACAGAGCAACACAGTGATGGATCGTGAAGAGGCAGAGGGGGACTTCTTATAGCGCCTCAGTCAACTGGGAAAGGCACTCTCCACGAACATAACTCATCTTGCCCTTTGTGTTCCAAAAGCCCCTGATGCTGTCACTCAGTCTGTTTAGAACGTCTCTGGGAATTGGAAATAACAAGCAATAGCCAGAGATGTGGGTCAAGCCAGCAAAGAAAATGTTACTCACACCCCTTTCTTCCTAGAATTTTTACGAGGTCCTCTCTTTTGGCTGTTTTATGGAATCTAAGAATTTATAGGTGAGATTCTTAGCTAACCTTGTACTTAGTGCTGGGTAGCCAGTGTTACCTACTTTCAGGAAAGAAATTGTCCTTTTGTTCTCCTTTAGGGACTAGTCATGGAGGCACAGAAGTGGGATGCTTTCTCAATGTATCAGGTAATCTCATTGGATAGATGTGGTTATTCAGGTTAGGTGATGAGCTGAGGCATTGTGGGAGTCTCCCTTCATTAGTGAAAACAGGAAAAAGCTTAGGGGAGGCACTTGATCTAACATAAGAGAGTGAGTGGAACTCTGTTTGAAAAGCTTCTGCTATTTTTATTGGAATTCATTTTAGCTAATAATAGCTGTCATTCATTAAACATGGCCAGGGATTATTTTAGGAGCTTTACACATATTAGCTGAAGTGTCCTCACAAACTCTGAGGATGGGACTTACCATTTCCCCCATTTTATAGTCATAAATGAGTCGAAGGACATTCTATGTCTTGCCTGGGGCTTTCTGATGAGCTACTCTGGGAGTTTTGCCCTCCGGCTTGTGCTCCTTTACATCTGTGACAGATTTTTCTCTGGCTCTAAAGATGATTTTTCTTATATTGTTCTTAATGCCAAACCCCAGCATGATGATAGGTGTTTCTGCTGGAAGTAGACAGGATTTAAACATATTCGGCAAAAAGAAATTAGAGTTCCATCCAGATATGATTCACATCACGGCCACCCTAGACTTAGGGTAGGTGGAAGGGAAGCTAAAGAAGGGCAGCTTTGTGTTGACCAAATCAGAAACGACTTTGGAAGCAGCACCAGGTCAGTGATGGTTTGACGTTGCAAGGCTTACTGGCTGTGAGGGCTTCAAGGGTCTCTGCAGGAAGTCAGCCTTACATATATGCAGATGTGGGTATCCACAGGTGGGTGAGTAGGCTGATGCGAAGGTAGACAAAACCAACAAGGCAATCCTGCCAAATAAATTTATTTGGCTCCAATTGACAGGACTGGCAGTGTCTAAGTGTTTTATGATCCTAACACATATTACTTTATCCCTTCATTTAGTCTGCAACCCTATCCTCGGAGCTCAAGAAACAGCAGTTGCAGGCAATTAGGCACTGACGATAGCCGGGCTGACAAGGTGGGGCAGTGATGGTTGAAGCAGCTTAGCTAGCTTGCCCATGTGCTCAAATTTGTCCAGGCTTGCTGCTCTCTGCCACTGCCAGGCCTCTCTGGAATTGCTTTGACCTTTGTTGGATGCACTTTCTGACCTTTTCTTGTATACCGGGCTATTTTATTTTATTCCTCTCTGCTTTTGGTGTTATTTATTCCTCATCATTTCTGATCTTCAGGAATTTATCAGTGTAACCATCTTTACATCTTTTAAAAAAATTATCTCTTACAGGATACATAGGGTCTATGCTGAGAAAGGAAACGGTGGGTTTTCATTTGCCATCCCCAGTGTGAAAACCGGTTTTGCCTGCGTTGAAAAATATTTTTGAAAATCTTTCTCAAAACTGTTCCAGTCCTTTGGAATACGTCCTTTGAAATTGATCAGTGTGTATGGTTTCACCCTCTGAATTGGCCACAAAACTTTCTCAAATTAAATATGGATAAAAATTGATGCTAAAGTAGTGTAAGAACACTTGTGGAAAAAGTAAAATTTGTCTATTATATGGTCCCCCAATCCTGGCACTGACTGCCTCACAGAAAGTATCATATCACAGTCCCACCAGTATATGGAGTCTTATTTGTTCAGTTATTCTGTTTGCTCTATAAATATTTATTCTGTGCCAAATATTTGCTATGAATTCTTCAGGCACTCCCACCATGTTTTCTGATTATTTTTGGAAAACATTATAACTCAGCATCAAATCCCACACAAAGACACTTGATGTGTTCAAAGTGCTTCCTTACCAGCTCGGTCTCCCTGAATCTGCATGGAAAGGTGGCTATTTATTACCACCTCCTTTCTAAAAATGTAACCTAATGTTTATATTAACATGAATTTTTTTCAGAAAGGTCATACAGTGTTTGCACAAATCTTGTTCTTCAGGGTCTGCAATTTAATTTCTTATAATATTTTTGTATTTTTAAATGTATAATAGGTTCACACCATTCCGTCCCTTCTATTCATTCCGTTCAGCTCATCCCATGAATTCCTTAAGGTCTCTTTAAGGTGTCTCTAATTTTAAATTGACATTATGGTTAAGTTAAGATCTGAATGAATAGCTTGTGTTCTCTTGCAGCTTGACTAACGTGACTGAAAAGTACAGAACAGAGACGCCAAGAGTTTTTACTCTTCCTTGCCACGTGTCAGAACCGCATACATGGCTCTGCCAGCTTCAGTTCTCCAGCATCTGAGTTTTTTCCTTCCTCAAGGAATAAGTTTCCTTGATTGAACTGTTTTTTTTTAATCTTCCATTCCAGATATGGAAGTTGTATATAGAAGGACACATAAAATAAATACTACTAGCGCTTTAATTTTAATAAGTAAATGCTTATGGAAAATCATTTATGAAAAGATTTACCAATTTAAAACAGTACTTATTACCATTCATATTGCCTGCTACATAATAACAGAATGATGTATTTCTTTTTTTAGAAGTCTATAAAATATGTTCGTTAGTTTGCTCTGCATTGGAGTTTAGGTTTAGGATAATATTATGTTTCTGTTTGACTTGTTAAAGAAAACTTATAAAAATATTTCATGGTTGTTTTTAATAATCTGGGATTATTCATTTATAAAGTTTATAAATGTTGTTAATGGAGTAGAAAAGTGAACTTTATAAATTTTCTAATTTAATAGAAAACTCATCTTAGTAATAATACACACTTTTAATAGTCAATTATCTTCTCTGAAAAGTAGAAAGAAATAGAATCCAATATATCCAATAATCACAAATATAGCAAGTACTGGAATGCACAGATGAAAAGAATTATGAAGATAAGCCATGTCTTATGTGTGACTTCATAGTATAAAGAGGAAATTGATAATCTATTGGAATGCCTAGACAATGGCATTGATGCTCTGCTTTGTCAGAACAGGTTTAAAATTACACAAACTCCATCTTCAGTTAATTCTTAAATAACGTACTTTGTAATTTTTAAAGATATTGAAATTCTTTGTTCGTTCACTTTAACTCATGGTTTCAATCTAAATGTAATCTTACATATATGCATTTTATAATATTTATATTTATTTAAAGATTATTGTTATTCTGCTTCTTGGTTTCTATTACTTTTGATATTACTATTGTTAACAAAATATTTAAAAAGGTGTGTAAAAGTCTTATTTAGACTGAGTATGATCACTAAATTCTACTCAACATTATAGAAAAAGAATTTAAGGGACTATATATAACATAAGACAGAACTTAAAGTATTTGTTTTATTTAGGCTTTCCTAGAACAGACCCAAGATCACAGGACTTTTGAGAACAAAGTTTTTAAGTTCTGTTGTGGTGAGTTCAAATGGAGTTCCTTTCTTGCTTGAGACTTCTGCTGTTTGTCACAGGAGTGAGAAATAGGTTTCAGGGGAAAAGTAGAATAGCCGTCTGACATTTGAGCAAAAGACATTTGAGGACAGAACAGAAGTTAGGCTTTAAGTTCACAGCTTGTGAGGAAGGCCCATGATCTCATGGTCTCAGGGGATAATGGAAAAATGGAAGATGAGTTTTGTGACGAGTTCACTGTGTTGTCTTCTTAACGTTAAGGGGGTAGAGCTTCAAACGACTGGCCTTCTCATTTGAGTATTGTCTTAGATACTGTTGCTGTGATGAAACACCATGACCACGAACATGGAGGGGGAAAGAGTTTATTTAAGATTACACCTCCAGGTAACAGTCCATCACTGAGGAAATCAGGGAAGAAACTCAAACAGGGCACGAACCATGAGGCAGGAGCTGATCCTGAGACTGTGGAGGAATGCGATTTACTGGCTTGTCCCATACGCTTTCTTATAGAACCCAGGACCACCAGCATGGGTTGGCACCACCCCCAATGGGTGACACCCTCTCCCAACAGTCACTAATTAAGAAAATGTCTCCCAGCTGGATCTTACAAAGGCATCTTCTTAACCGAGGTTCCCAACTATCAGGCAACTCTAGCTTGCGTCAAGTTGATATTAAAGGATCCAGCGCATGTGTCCATTTGGTTAGATTGCCAGTTGCCCGTTTGCTACCAGATAGTCTCTAGAAGGGATAGATGGGGAAAGATGTCATAGTGAGATGCTAAGTCAGGGTGCAGGACATGTTCCCAACATGGTAGGTGTGTCTGCTGTTTTATGCAGTTATCATTAACTTATGCAAACATTCAGCATCCTTCATTTCTAGTTTTCTGAGATAGACAGGACTTCATCATCGTCTCTGTCACCCTACTGTTGGCAACAGAATTTATATTTTTGATTTTAGGTTAACTTAGCACCTGTTTAAAATTCCCCCTATCCCTTCTATCTTTGGAACCACCTTTGATGAAATCAAGTTTTTTTAGATTTCATGTATGGCTAAGATTATGTCGTGTTTGTCTGGGTGTCATTTATTTCACCTAGTTAAATATACATTAAGTAGTATCCCATCCTTTTGGTGGCTGAAAAGTATTCTGCTGAGTATATAGGCCACTAAAAATAAAGCAAGAAACCAAGCTGTTGTTCTATTGATGGGCACATATCTCAATTATATTTCTCTGTTGTCAGAAGTAGTGTTGTAGTAAACTTGAGAGTATAGATGTCTCTTCCATGTAATAATTCCGCTTCCTTTAGACATGCACTCAGTAGTGGCATTTCTGGGTTCATATTGTACTTCCATTTCTTTTGTAGACCAGGATGGTCTATAACTCACTATGTAGCCCACAGCTTTTGGCAGTCCTCCTTCTCCATCACGATAAGTCCTTGTATTATAGGCGTTGGCCACCACGACAGACTCAATTTTTCTATAATGAATCTTTATATTGTTTTCCATAATGGCTATCCTAATATAGGTACTAAACTGCTCTATGAATGGCTACAAAAAGTTCTGATCAAATAAGTTTATAGAATTGAATGTATTTTTTATTATATTGGAAAATAGTTGTAGATTTTTCTTGTTAGAGTCTCAAAAATGCTTGATAAAATTATTAACTAAGATTAATTTTTAAAATGTGTTCTGTGGTTGAAGAAAGACAGATAAGACTAGATAATGAAACTGAATGCTTTCATTAAATTAGTGGAAATGTTGGGCAAGAAAAACTTGCAGTACCTTAGGGATACTGAGGATAAATGATTAATGTGTGCTTTTAAAGTATTTTCTACACTTTCATTTTAGGAACAAATGACCCTAAAGTCTACTTTTATGAATACTGACAAGAATGTCCAGCAAATCAAAGGGAATAACATATTTTGTTCATTGCTGTGACTGACTTTCTTACTCCTAGAAGGAGCCCATAGTTTTGCAACTTATGTATCACCACACTCTGTGTCGTCTTCTTATCATTCCATCTGTTGATAGTAGCCTGTGCAGATGTCTGTGTGACATCGCTTTTTGCAGAGGCGGGTTGATTGCTGTGGTAGCAGAGGTCATATGCTATATAGCTGGCGGCAGAAATGGCGCACAAAGTAATGAACATCACAGATTAAATTCTTCCTGTCTGAAGAATACAAATAGGACAATAATGGAGGTAACTTTCAATAACTGATAATTCAGAGAATTTTTTAAACAGTGTTGGAAAACAGACATAACTGTCTCCCCAAGGCAAGATTCAGAGTGGTGTTATGTAAGACTATGTAGGCAGTTTTTCCAATTCCCAACACCAGTTCCTTTGTTGATAGAAATTCCCAGAAGAAAAAGTTGATTTTAAAAATAAATTTCTAAAACACACGATCCTGCAGTTTGTTCCTTTGACTGATTTAAATATTCATAGTCTCAATCTAGACATATCATTGATGAGCCTTCTGCTCTACCGAAGCCCCATACGGCAACAGATGTTTAGGAAAAGGCAAAACAATCTGGGGAGAAATACCAAATTTTCTGCCTCCTAGTAAAAGTCCTTCTTGTGAAATTTTGATCTGATTTTTAGCCTTTTTTCACTCCTGTTTCTTCCAACTTTGAGTATTCAGAGTCAACAACAGCTTTGTAGATACAAGATGGCCCATCTACTTGTGGGCTTTAAGTATATTAAAAATATTTATGAAAAATTTATGAAAGTAAGAAGTTCTGTTTTATAGGTTTTCATCCTATAATATTTTTGGCTAGAAACTGTAGCTACTTACCCCTCAAAGAGGAGTGGAGAAATGAAAAGTAACCTGAGAATAAATATTCATACTGATTAATACTAAGGACTGCTATTATTTTAATTACATGCCCTACTTGTGGAGAACTATGGCACTAAATAGTGAATAAGTTGTCCATTAGTGTAGCGGATTGAATAATCTCCAAAGCAACATCAATACGTATATCAGAGATTAATATCAGATCACTGGATCGGACACAGCTGCACTAGTATTTGAATTGATTCTTGAAGAAGGTGGCTCTGTCCCCCTTGATACTCTAATTGAGAAACAAAGTAAGGACTGATTTGAGAAGATACACTTTAATTTCTTTATTACTATGTAGTGACTGTAAGTGACCTGTAACGATAAGATCTATTTCAATTATTTTAGCCACTTATTTATTTTGAGTGCATTTTAATATACCAGACAATGTCTTGGGTCCTAGTGCTATAGTTTTGAAGAAGACAGACAAAGCTTATTATCTGGAATGTAGAAGATAGGAAAATAAATAAAAAGGCAGAGGTTTATAAAATTTCTTAGATTTATTTTCTTATTTTTTGTGAATGAGTGTTTTGCCTGCATATATATGTTTGTACTCCATATGCATGCCCGGTACCCATGGAAGTTAGAAGAGGATGTCAGATGCCCTGAGACTGGAGTCACAAATGGTTGTAAGACTCCAGAGAGCTGCTGGGACTCAAACCCTGCAAGAGCATCCAACACTATACACAACTAAGCTAACTCTCAGTCCAAGAAAAGGCATTTGTAAGATCTGTAATGGTTATTTTGATTTACTGTTTGTTCAGATTGAGAAACACCCAGGATATTAGTTAAGCCCATACCCAGAGTTTAACACAATGAGTAGATCAAAAATCTGAGAAGAGATGTAGAAAGTATGGCCTGGTTGTAGGAATTTTTCACTGGGAGTGTGTCCCTTGGAGCTCTATTGTGTCCTGACCTCCTTCTTGTTATTGCTCTTCTTTGCTTCCTGTCCAACATGTTGTGAGCTGCCCCCTGATGACCTCTGTGTCACAAGAATGAGAAGAGTACAGAGATGTTGCAGAGAGGTGCTAAACACTGACCGACTGGGAAGCAGCTTCAGACTCTTAGGTTACCTAAGAGCATTTTAACCGTGACTTGAATATTGAAAAGAAAATGCTGTAGGAAAGACGTGTTTCAGACCGAATGGATATCATAATGAGCATAAAATGACAACATGAAAGATGCGGAAGCAATAGGACAGAGGCCAGTATAACATGTATGGAAGTGGTGAGAAGATGCAGTACATCATACGAGGAAAGTCAGCAGAGCATCTACCGGAAGACCATGTACAGTTAAGGAATTTGGTTCTCATTTCAGACCAGTCTTTTGTGGATTTCATTCTAGCTTGACCTTTGGAATGATTGTTTTGACTGCTGTGTGAAACTCCTATTGTGGGTAGTAAAGAAAACCAGAACACCGAGAAACATCCCTATTACTCTGTCTCTTTGTTAAGTAATGGTGGGAGGGCAGTGGAGAAGCAATTAGCTTCAAAATATATGCTTGGGAGGCGTATGTAGATGTGCAAATGAATAAAATATGGATATAGAAGTAGAAAGAGTGACTCCTAAGTCCTTGAATAATCAGCTTGCAGATAATTGCTCTGTTTATTGGAATTAAAATGTCAACCAATTGGAGATGCTAGTATAGCTGAACACGTAAGCAACTTGGGTAAGAAATCAAAAAGCCACAGGAGAAATATCTTTGAAGGACAATGTACAAGTAGCTGATATCTAAAATCTTGGTGCTAGATATTCTCGAGAGTAAATGTGTGAAAAAAAAAAACACAAAGGAAATGTAGTGCAAGACAATGTGTTGTTATCACCCCAGTAAGCAAAACTGGATGCTTGCCACAGAGGAATTGAGAAATTATCTTTCCTTTCTCACATAATACTACCATGCCATGACCTTGGGGCTAAACATAGAAGTTCACACCTCTCATTTTTTTTATATCAGCACATTATTTTTTCTTTGTTTGTTTTAGACAAAGTATCTCTATGATACACACACAGATTAGGCCTGGAACTAGGAACACTCCTTATACCTTAGCTATCCAAATACATTTACAAATCTCATGCCTGGTTAAACCTATTAATTTCTAAACTCACTGTATTGTAAACTCCTCATTCTTCCCCACAGTCTGCTGTGACATCTTTTATATTTCCCTATCTAGCCTGATAGTTATCACTGTAATGTCTTTGCCAGGACTGTGGATGGTTCCCTGTGTAGCCTTGGAGTTCATGGTGCTTGCTAACTTTGATCACTTAATTTCAGTATCCCTTATCTAATACTGATAAATATTAGATAAAAGGTGTCTTGGAACATCCACCACAAGTCCTTGGTTTGTAACTACAACTGAAAGATTTGAGATGGGGACACTTTCCATCCTCAGCAATTTTTACTATAACTTTTTGTTTACTAACTCTGCTAACCATAGCTGCTTTTCCAAAAACAGGTGATACTATTCTAAAGCATCCTCTTTATTACAAGTGCACATATTCTTGAGAGATGCTGCTCATATTTCTATTTACTCATGGTAAGATTTTATTGAGATTCTCATTCTTTGTCATATCTTTCAAATTCCCTCATTGTTTTGGTTTTCCCTTCTGCCAGTTGTAACAGGTATGTTTTACATCTGCATTCCTTTTTTTTCCTTTCAGCAACCGCCATGGACATGATTTTCTTAAATTCTTTTTTAATCATTTGTCATGTGATCTGCCATCCTTAATTAAAATTGCAGTACTGAAGTCTTATCTTGAAACAGTAGTTCTGCAGTGCCCACTTCTTTCTTCCTCTCTTGATCCGAGAAGTCTTATGGAAAGCAGTTCAGACTCGCTCCCTGTGCTGTGTTGCCACCTTTCTACCTCTTGTGGTTTTAATTAATGGGCCCTTGGTATCCAGTTCTGCTCTGACTTTGAAGTCTCTAAGTTTCTGTCCTTGTTCATCCAAGCACAGAACGACCACCTCCACATTCACCTTCCACCCTTTGCTTCTCTCACTTTCTAGAACTCATTTCTCTCACTTGTTTCAAAAGCTTTCCCTTATTGTATGTATCCTTCTTACTTTCCAAGTTTTTATGTTTTACCTCTCCAGAAACTTATGTAATTTACACTGCCGAGTTTATCATAGTTGTCATTATTTTCATTGTCCGTATCCTGCTCCTCCTCTCTGTTAGATCACAGACCCGATAGTCTCCCAGAAACCAGGCACATCCTCCATTTTCTGCAACTTACAGGCCCCTCCTGTGACGGTTAGGCACAAGGTTTTTCCATTGTTTTTCAAACCAAATTAACCTATCGTAAACTATGATTACATTTTTATTTCCTGGGTTTATTTTGATACTATTATTTTAGTTTGTTTGTACGCTACACTCAAATTAAAGTATTCATTGAATCCTCAGTACTTTCATTTCCCCAAAATTCTCTTTTAATGACCATCATTATTTCCTCTCCACATTTATTTTTTTTATTCTGCTTCTACTTTTGATATTAAAAAAACCCCACCCCATTATATACAAAGTTTCCTAATTTCTTAAACTAAATGCAGTCTTGTCTAATGGTAGAATTGTTTCTTCTAAAGGCAATTGTGGTGCCTGTACCACCTGGAACTGCGATCGTGCAAGGTTCTGGGGATTAAAGAACACACAGAGACATGGGTCATTCTTGAAGCAGGAATGCCAATTTTATTGTGTTCCAAGGCAGCTTATATAGTGATCTCCTTGATTAGTGGCCATGCTCTAACTCTCATGATCTTCTACTGCAAGCACACCAGAAACCACTTCCTTCTTATCAGGAACTCATAAAGGTTTCACGCTCAGAGCAGCTGCAAGCATAGGAAAACAAGTTGTTTACTCTGGAAGGAAAGAGGTCATAGAAAGTTCAGTGTCTGAGGGTCTTCAGACCTTAACAGGCAATGAGAAAATTGGAGATGCAATAACCTGATCTAGGAGAACAATTATAAAGTCATGATCAGTTACTGAGTCCCTTAAAGTAAGATATCAAAACCAGAGTGGGGATGGCTAATTTCAAAGTATAGGGACAAGCTAAAGACTAAATTAAAAAATACAGCAGAAAGTAGGACTTCTCAATGGTGACAAGGCTTTAGAGCGATATTTCATAGGTAAGTTTGACAGGTAGCGATCCCATGCTGTAATTTATCAAATGTGTATGAAGGCATAGTATACCTTGCTTTGAGCTCTGGTTACCAATATTATTTTAGTTCCTAAGAACTCTCCTTCCTAACTAAAAAATAATTACTTAAAAAGGTCAGCAATTCAGGTCCCCCTCTCCATGATAATTACTCACCAAGATAGGAATTCTCAGTGGTTGGTAGGATTTGTGAAGAACACTTCCATGGTGGAAAATATTGGAAAATTAGGGGATCTAACAGCATCTTAACAGCATCTCAGAGTCACTCATGAACTCACATCTAACCTTTATCCTTGCCTAAGATTTTTACTGGTGACAATTATTTCACAAAGGGCCAAATTATAAGCCTTGGGAAGAAGGTATGATTTGGATTATGGTATCTTTTAAATCCTACTTAGTGCAGTATATGGCTGCACAGAGATGAGATTAAATAAACCTCTTTCATGACCAAATGAATACACAATTTAGAATAAAGATCCCTCCATGTTATTCCTTTAACGACAAAATCAGTGTAATTTTTTATGCTTGAACATAATGCTATATTCTCTTCACTAATAATCCTTTAGGGCAGATACACTGATTTCTACTTTCTGTAGAGAATTATTCAACAAATAACTAATTCTGCTCTTTTATTAGAGCATTGAAACCTTGAAAGTCATAATTTTAATCATTCACAATGGAATGTAGTTTGACTCTCATCTCCAGAGTCCTCTAACCTTTAAATTACTTTTAAAATATGAATATAATGAGATTCTAAGGAGAGATTAAAAAATCAGAATGAGTCTGATTGTTGAGAATTGCTTATTATAGAGAAATGTAAGCCCTATACAAATTATTTTGTTGAGATAAAATCAAGCATGTGACAAGATCTCTTAACAATATTCATTTTATTTTGAAAAGAATTTTGATACCATTCCAAAACACAGGAATGAGGAACAACACAAAAAGACTCAGACATTTTTTAAGATAATTATTAATTAGGAAGACCTTTGAGTTCAGAGCAAAAATGTAATGGAAAATACATTTTGATAAGCAAGTTTAATATACTAAAGTTTAGACACTCATGTTGTTAGAGGAACTTAGTATTGACTATTGAAGGCTTTCCCTGAAGCATGTACCTTCTGCAATACGTCATTTATCTCATACTTATTTATTACTAACATCATCAGCATTTATATTCATTACTTATCTACCTCTATAACCTTAAAAAGAAAATAAAAAATATTCTTTCCTTCACTAGGAGAAAATGAAGCTGAAACTCTAATTGGTTGTCCAGGTTTTTTTTTTTTTTTTTAACTTGACACATGCTGTGACCATTAGAGAATGGGGAATTTCAATTGAGGTGGACTATGAAGCATGCTTTCTGGTTTCTAAAAATTATTTTCTTTATTTTATGAGATTATAATAGAATTACATCATTTCTCTCATTTCTTTCCTTCCTCCTAATTTTTCCATCGTTCCCTCATTGCTGTCTTTCAAATTCATGGCTTCTATTTTCCCATTATATGTTATTACATACTGATGTGGAGGGACCCAGCCTACTGATGGAATGCCATTTCTGTGTGTATGGTCCTGGGGAATGTAAGAAAACAAACATAGGAAACCAGTAAGCTTTCCTCCATGACTTCTACTTCAGTTCCTGTTTCATGGTTCCTGTCCTGAATCTCTGCCCTGGCTTCCTTAAATGATGGATTGCAATTGTGGAATGTAAGAAAAAATATCCTTTCCTCCCCAAAGTGCTTTTGTCATGGTATTTATCAGAGCAATAGAAATACATACTATCATTCACAACTGGAGTCCTGGAAGAGTAGGTAAAGAATGGACCCCTGTTCTACAGAGTTAAGGCTCGATATCAAACTAGAAAGTCTTGTATTTACAATTCATGCTGTGCAAACATACACTCACAGACACTTAAAAAATTAATGTGCCTGCACAATGTATAAGGCAAAAGTAAAGTAAAATCATATTTCTTAAACACCTAAGAACAAGAGTAAATAAAAATTTAAAACCTCTCATATTTAAATATCAAAATAAAATTATTTTTGTAAATGTGTTCTGAACATTAGGATGCCCAAAACCACTTTAGGCACACATTTGCTACATGCTGTTGCCTCATGCATTGTATTTGATGAGTCCATCCATTGCTAACAAATGTTTAGTTGTCAAGAAAAGGAATTCTGACCCACGCTACATGGTAAAAAACATATAACATAAAGCAATGCTTTCTGTCATCATTGTTGGATTGATGATTAATGATGACCACAAAGGACTCCAAGATGAACTGTAGCTCTTCTTGAGAGGTCACTGAAGACAGAATAAGAGTGCAAATGCCTATAATGTTTGTTAAAGGAATTCAAAGATTTGTTTAGGTGTATAGGCCAAGAAAATTCATTCTGAGAGCTTTGTAATATAAATAAAAAAAAATCCCTAGTTCAATGTAATAATTTCCACATTTGTGTTTGTTTATGTGGCTTCAGGAAATATAAAATCATTCTGAAATCCTTTCCTCAAATACTTCTATTTCATAGAGATTTAAAATTGGAGGATCCACGGTTCACATACTCATAGAATAGTCTTGGGTGGATCCACTAACAGGAGTTGATTTTGCAACTCTCCTTTCCTTTACCTTTATTAACAAACCTCCTGACTATACTCCTCTTTAAAGAAGAAATATACCACAGTGTGCTCTCTGAGGCAAGTAGAGGATGTGCTGTGAATATGGAGGTTTGGAATATAAAGTTTAGGGGAGAACCAGCAGCCCAAGGACCAAGCCCATCTTGGCCCTGGCTTGTGTGTGTTACTGCCAGCCCACACCTGGCCATGCCCTGATGGGAGTCAGGATAATGTTTGTGGCATCTGTTACTGATGAGTGACACTGTAAGCCATGCTGTCGCTTGGAAGCAACCTGAAGTGAGTAGACTGTCACCTAACACTATGGGATATCTGACTCTGTGCTATTGCCAAGGTTGCCTTTGGGTCTGAGGTTCTCCTGCAGCCCAAGTCTGTGTTGATATCCACGATACAAGTTACTACAGAAGGTCATGTTGATGTTTGAGGTCTGTGCTGCAGCCTGAAGCCATGTTGTAGGCCATGTTGTCACCAGAGGCCATACTGATGTTTGTAGCCAGTTCTGTCACCTGAGGCCATGGTCTGGGCCCACATAGCCACCAAGGGCCATGTCTGGGTCCAGGTTTTACTGCAATTGGCGTTTGTGTTGTTGTTCATGGCCTATATAACCACCAAAGACCATGTTGATATCCGTGGTGGGGCACCATCGTCTAGGTCCATGGTCCTACTGCAGCATGTAGTGGTGTTCACGGACTGTGTTACCACCAGAATCTGACTTAGAGACCCATGATTCACGCTCCTATTGACTTTGAAGGGCAAGGAGGCTACTTTTTTGTGACATGTATGACTACATATGCACAGTTCAGAGATACATTGAAGAATCACTGTAAGAATCAATAAGTATTATATGCCGCAATGTAATCAATAAAAATGTTGAAGATAGATTTCATAACAAAGCAAATTAAAACATAATAGTAGTAATTATTCCTATATATATTACAAATAATCAATGAGAAAAGGAAAAGTAAGGTAATAAAATAACAGATTTAAATTGATCAATATCAATATATGTATTAATGTGTATGGCTTTTGTTTAAGAGCTGAAAGTCATTTTGGAAGGAATTAAAAACTTTATGACTCAGTGAATGTATTTCAAGCAAGAACATAAAAGAAGAGTAAGTACACAGGAAAAGAATGCTGTAGAAGTTTTATTAATGTCACACTAATTAGACTTCAAGAAAATTAAGGTGTGATTGAGGGAATATTATTTAAGAACAGAACACTGAGTTTACAGGAAGATATGGTGATTCCACCCATGGATGGCTCTAATCACAAAGTTCAAAATATACTAAGTGAAATATGGACTATAATTCTCTTTACAGAAATCATCAGAACTAACTGAGGAAAAATCAAACAAGGAAGTAGAAGGATTGGGCCACAGTAGAGACAACTGCTTCTTTCTCAACTGTATAGCACCTTCTTTATGTCCTAAAAAATAGTAATTTCAGAGTTATTGTGTCTAAGCAGAAGGATAAATTATAAAAATTTAGCAGAATCCATTGGAGAAAATCTTTATTGTTATTGAAAGTTCATAGACAGGGGCCAAAAGATCACTCAGTAGTTAAAGGAGCTTGCCACTAAGCCTGATGACATGAATTTTATCCCAGGACCCATAGGGTGGTAGGAAAAAGCTGACTCCCCAGGTGTCCTCATATCTCCATATATGTGTGTTGTGTGCACATGTATGCATGCACACAGATAATGAATGTAATATAGTTTTTATAGACATAATGCTCCAGTCACAATCCATGACAAGAAATATTGATTTTTTTTGTACTTCCTGGAAGTTAAAATTTTTGTTCTCCAAAATATAAAGAAAAGAGAAGCTTGTCTGGTAAAATGTACTTGAAATTTATATACCCAACCAAAGATTTATGTTCATAGTACATCAAGAATACTCAGAATGTAGAAGGAGGAAGACAACTTTAATTTTTAAATAAGCAATAATTTGAATGAGCACTTTGCCAAAAGAGGATTTACGAATGGCAAATAAGCCTATGGGGAGATATTTATCAGTAGAAAATGAAATTAAGACCATGATAGAAATTCAAGATGGACCTACGTCCATATTGGACCTAAAATAAAATAAAAGCACAGACAACACAAAGCTCTAATATGATAGATTGCCACGTTCATGATTTACTGTTGGGAATGTGACTGGGAAAACAACAGTCTGATAGCTATTTTTATTTATTTTTTAATTAGTGTGTATGGGGGTTTTGCTGGCCTGAGTGTCTTGGTACTTTGTGTCTGGTACCCACAGAAGCCAGAAAAGAGGCTGAAATTCTCTGGAACTGGAGTTACAGACAGTTGTGAAGTGTCACATGGATGTTGGAACTCAAACCTGGATTCTCTGGAGAAATAGCGAGTTCTTTTAACTGCTGAGTCATCTCTCCAGCCCCCTAATGGCATTTGATAAAGTATGTCACCTTAAGAATGCATTTACTTTATCACCCAATAATTCAATTGCCAATGATTTACTCCAGACTAATGAGAACTTTTACCCACATATAGTCTATATATGGATCTTTATTGCAGCTTTGCTCTGATCTTCAAATTGTAAATGTGACTGTCCTTCTATGTTTTAAAAAAGGCAGATGGTGGCACATTTTCACAGGACTAAAAGGAACAAACTATTAATGTATAGAACTGAGTGAACTCAGTCTTTATATAGGATGGAAATTCGGTCGCTGAAGATTACTTAATGTAGAATTTTATATGGTTCTGCTTTCATGAGATTAAAAATTGAGAATACATCTGTAGTTGCTATGGTTTTTGTGTAGAGGTAGGACTTTTTAGGCATAGGTGTTAGGAGAGGAGACTCTAGAAGAGAGGTCTCACGTGCAAAGTGCCATATTGATAATTTCTTAGTTCTCTGGCTAAGAATCCAGGCTCTCGGTTGCTCTTTCTTCAGCTGTGCAATGGGAAAGACTCAGGGTTGCTTCAGAGGACTGCAGTTAAACAATCGTTCTTCACTGTGCATTTAATGTCTTGCACTCCTGTGTCTTGCCTAGGCTGATGAGTTTTGAGATCCATGAACTGGGTGCATGCAGAGAATGGCACAACCATGTTCTACTGCACTAATTAAAATGCAAAACTACCAGAAACACTAACAAGGGTTATCAGTTTCTAAGAGGAAGATAATAGCTACAAATTATTTCACATACTTACTTGCTCATGAAATTTATTCATTGTTTCTGTTGACCGCATTGAAATACCACAGATTAGGGCAAATGCTCAAGACATTATTGGAGACTCTTCTGAGAAGTAATGAACTAAAACAGTTGAAAAGTTATCTGAGAAGAGTTAGTAATACTGCCGGTAAGTTGTCATAATTTCCTTTAAAATGTGGGCCGAGGCCATCAGATACCTTTATCATCCATTATTCTGGGTGAATAAGAGTTTAAGTGGAATCTAGCATTTGTATAGGCATTAGTTTTCCTGACCATAAATAACAGTAAGGCAGTCTAGAGAAGAGAGGGCACCGTGAGAAATAAATTTTATGTTGGCTTTAAGCCTAGGCCTAATGAAGAAAGAAGAAGGTGGGCTAAAAGGAGCTATAAGTCTAAGTGGGTGATGAATAACCTCTGTTTTATTCATAGCGGTCATAACCCCGGGCTATCAGAACTTGTGACCAAAACTGTGATTTGTCAACTTGATAGTAGATATATCACCTTGGGAAATCTATGGCAGACACCAGGTTATAAAATAATTTTGCAACTCCCTCCCTCCCTTAACCCACTCCTCACTAATTTTTTAACACTGATTCCGGCTAAGCCAGTAGCAGCCAACTTCTTGTCTTTTACTAGTATTTGATCCAGTGTCAAACTTCCCAGTTGCTATTCAGGACTGACTGCACTTCCCTTTAAAGTCATGTTGTAAAAAGTATAAAACTTTCAGGAACCATAAAGTGCTTCTCAATTTTCTCAATTACATTTATACAGTAGAAAATAAAAACAAACAGCAGCAAAGAGTTGGATTTAACAACTCAATCCATTTACCTGGTTTTAACATTTTCAAAATATTACCCAATCTTAATAACTATTTCAATTCTTACACAAGTCTGGGAAAAACAACAAAGCAGGTTGCATTTAAAAGAAAGAGACTTAGGAGTTAGCAGCAGTTCTGAGGGAAAAAAAAACCTCTAGCCATATATACTAGAAGAGAAATAAACATTCTAACATTGGAGATATAAATATTATATCATGCCTTTACTTTACAGTTTATGGACAAAAATCCGTAAATAAATTTTTCAGTATTTCTTGCCTATATCACTGGTGTTTCCACATTTTGTAATTTCTATATACTTTTTCCTTGTTTAGATATTACATAAGAGAAGACCGAGAGTGGAGTCAAGAAGCTGATATTTAAAATCAGGCTTTGTCCCTGGTGTATGCTTGGCGAGGGTGGTTCATCTCCTTTACCAATCAGGTAAGAACAATGCCTGCCCTGAATGAGTCATTGCGAGGCTCCTGTGAATGTGTGACAGTCAGTAAGGCTGGGCTCTATGGAACTGTAGATTTATATCATTACATCACAACACCATGACTCATCTTCCCCATGTTTTCGCCTGCGCACAATTCCTGTTAAAATACCTCCTTCATTGAGGGTTCATTGTCACAGTGTCTTTATATATAAACTTTACATTTCCAACCTGCCCCTTTAATCTTGGTATTTGTATCACTTCTTTGAGGATTCACAATAGAATAATGTGTAGACTCTTGTGTGTGAGGTATCATAGCATCTTCTACTGCTCTCTATGGATTTCTTGTTATACATTGAACATGGGAAATGTGCACACAGGGACTTCAGCACCAGAGCAGGCAAGCGTTCGAGAAGATTGGTATCTTCATATTCTGGTAGAGGTCTTTACAGATTTTCCAAGACTTAAAGGCAGAGTAGGAGAGAAGGAACCGGAAAAAAATGAACCAGATTTGCTCTTCTGTGTATTCAGCTGAAAAATACAGATGGAGCTAGAATCTTGTTGCTAGTAATGCTGTGAAGTTTAAAATACGACACACTTAACACTCCACTCAGCACAGTGTAGGGACACTAAAGAGCATTCATTATTGTGGTTTTGATTCAGCTGAAAGTGTATGATGATGCTCACACCTTAGCTCATTTTCATTATTCTTCAGTGGCTATGCCTCCATTTCCCATGGGTTTTTCAGTCCAGCCCTGCTCATTTGCCTTAGTTATCCTACCATGGAATTTTAGTTACATTATTCTTTGTGAAAGTGTTTATACTCGGTTTCTATCTATCTAAGACATCATCTCACTTCTTAATTCCTACTCTCAAAGAGCTGGTAACATATCACCTTTCTGAGAATGTGTAACTTTCAAAAATGGCGACTACTTACATATTAATTTACTCTATTCCAAGAAAAATAACTATTTTTCTTGTCATTGTAATGAAATGCCTGACAGAAATCACTTAAGTGAAGGAAGTCTTACCTTAGTGCACAGTTTCAGAGAGCGCGTCCATCATCTGGGGAAAGGATAGAGATGGGGGTTCTGTGATATATGGCAGCAGGGACTTTCCATCTGCCTTATTCACATAGTAGTCACAAAAAAGTCAAGTGATCTGGAATCAGAAGGAAATGTCACCTTCAAAGAGATCCAGTTCTTCTAACTAGGTCATGCACGGCCTCTAAGATTTCATGACTTCCCAAACAGCACTGCTATCTGGCAGCAAGTGTTCAAATACATAATGGAGTGTTCTGCATTTTAACCATAGTTACCAGCAATATAACATAATTCCTAATATTTGTTCGTTCAAAGCATTTCCAACAATCATAAAATAATTGTGTGATTCATGAGTTACTGTCTTGTATATAGAAGTCCTGCTTTATTTACTTCAAAATCATTTACACTTGAGATGATGCTTAACAAATATTTGTGAAATGTGTAAATAAAGCAAGGAGTTATAAAAAAGTGGGTTTTTCTAAATTTTAAGGATCAAAAAGCAATATTATCAATTACAGTTATCAAATGAGTTAGTATATGAATAAATAAACTTTAGCATTTGCTTAATATGATACAAATTAAAAACACTGTGATTGGTATTCCACAATCAACTTTCTTTGGATGAATATAAAATGATCTTATTTCCTGAATAAACCATTCTCTTTCAAAAGTCATGAAGACCAGAGAAAGGCCACCACAGAGCTGCTTGTACAATGCTTTAATTATATACCATGAACCGATCATTTAGAATATTTTTAAAGCACAACTTAGAGGAAGTGTAATGATAGTTATTAAGTACTTTGCCCCTAGTCTAAATTAGACTTAAAGAAAATTATCTTCCTCCTGTTTCACACGCGGCTTTTTCATTAGTGTCTGGTTATTTCCCAACCCTCTTTTCTCATTACAAAGGCAGCAAATGGCCCAAGTTGAGATTATTTTCCAAGGGTCTTTAGAAGAGAGATGACCAGGTCTGTTTATTACTTGCTTTCCAAATGTTCATATCTTCTGGTGATCAATGCATGACTAATATTATAGTACCTATTAAGAGGATCATACGAAGCCATTATTACTCATCCATTCCATGAGCATCCTCTAACTTTCACTCTTTGTGCTGTTTCTTTGTGCTGAGGAAATAGTGAAGAATAAGACAGAAGGGAGTCTGTTTCCTATGGAGTTTACTCTTTGTTGCTTGAGCTTGTGTTGGCAGTGAGTGGGAAGGAGATAGGTAGAATAAAAAGAAAACATAAGGAAGATTACTTGACATAATGCTAGTGATTAATAAAAAGCTAAATACGGTACTATAGTATATATGTAATCTCTGAGGACAGAATAATCCCGACAAAACTACAAATTAGAATTATAGGAAAAGAGATGAGTCAATGGGAAGAACCAAGGTGGAAATGATTTGTTCACTCTTCCTCACTTCACCTTTTCTCACTATTACATAATGCTTGATTATGCAAACTTATAAAAAGAAAAATCTATTTCGGCGCATGGTGTGGGAAGTCCGTCTGTCTATGTGTTGCTTTTATTGGTTAATGAATAAAGAAGCTGACTTGGCCAGATAGGATAGAACAGAGATAGGTGGAGAAAACTAAACTGAATGCTAGAAGGAAGAAAAGGCACAGTCAGGGAGAAGACGTGGAACTGCCACCAGCGATAGACATGCTGAAGCCTTGCCGGTAGGCCATGAGCCTCATGGTAAAATATAAAGTAATGAAGATAGCTTAATTCTAGATGTAAGAGCTAGCTAGCAATGCACTTAAGTAATTGGCCAAGCAGTGATTTAATTGATACAGTTTCTGTGTAGTTATTTCAGGAGTCTGGGCGGCCAGGAAACCAACAAATAGAGGGCGGCTGGGAACACACTAACAGCCACCTACAACAGGCTCATATATACAGGC
This sequence comes from Alexandromys fortis, assembly GCF_014885135.2. NCBI lineage: Eukaryota > Metazoa > Chordata > Mammalia > Rodentia > Cricetidae > Alexandromys > Alexandromys fortis. Next base: position 13,089,656 of record NW_026067938.1, read on the forward strand.
CATGGTCACTGGCTTTGGTTCTGAGGCACCAGAGTATATTATGAAGGAAACAGGCAGTGAAGGGATCTGGCTCATTTCTTAGCTGGCTAGAAGCACAGTGAGTAAGAAGAGGGGAAGGATGCTGCTACTTTCTTCAAGAGTTCATCACCCACTCGATAATGTCCTTCTATTAGGCAACTCCATTTCAAAGTTACATCACCTTCTGATAGCAACACAAACTTTTAGCATATTACCTTTGGGGTACATTCTAAACCATATCCCTAACTATCTTGTGACTTCAGATGGCTTTCTCTAAACTCTGTGAGAGGGAGAGGGTTGGACTCCATGGGATGCATTTCAAGAGAACATGAAGTCTCTGAGCAGTCTCTGATCCATAAGGTACACCAACCATCCCATACATTATCAGATAAAAAAAAACTGATAAAATATCTGGTACAGATAACTACTTAATACCTCCATTTTTTTCACTCTCATATTAATGATACTTAGTATATGCTGTATTTAAGTAAATATAAAGGGAGTTCCATTTAAAATGCAGTGACTGAAAATAATTGCTTTATTGATTCTATAGACATGAGCACAATCCTGGGAGAGTTAGATGAAGTTGGTTATTTTGTTTAAAAATGAACCTTCCAATTTGATCAAGAGAAAAACATTAGGCAAATTTCATCTGTGACTCATTTCCCACCATTTGAAAGGAAAAGGTGAAAATGGAGTATATTTGAAATGTGAATAGAAAATTACCTGTCAAAACAAATACTTCCATGTGACTTATAAAACCTACTTAGAAGAATTATGAGGGATTTCTGTCTAAAATCTTTAAGCTTAAATGTACAGTCTTGGATTTGACATCCCATTCCTACAGTTGGAGGTAACTTATACGTAAAATAAGATTTTGCTTAAGTAATTTGTTTTCATTTAACTGCCACAGAATTCACATGGGGATTTTTGACAGGCAAATTATTCATAAGAGAATAAATGAGCAAAATGAACATTGAAGGGCTAGTATGAAAAGAGGGAAAAAATTTGAAATGATTAAATAAACCTTTAAAAAGTTATAGAATGCATGTTTATCTCTCAGAAACAAAGAGGTTTGGAATGTTTCAGAATATTTTATGTCCTTGGTAGTCTATCAAAGCTTTTTATACAAGCGGTATATTGTATTAGTTACTTTTCTGCTGCCATGATATGTCATGGCTAAAAACAATACTGAGAAGAAAGAGTTTATTTTTGGCTTATGTTTTCAGAGGGAGAGCCCACAATGGTAGAGGAGGCATTACAGTCAGAGGGCATGGCAGCAGGAGGAGGAAACTGAAAGCTCACATCTCATCTGCACACAGGAAGCAGTTAGAGCAGGAACCAGAAGTGTATGAGGCCCCAGTAACATCCATTCTCCAGTGAGGTTCCACCTCAGAAAGATTCCTTATGGGGATCAAATGTTCAAATGCATGAGCATATGAGGGGCATTTCTCATCTAAACCACCAGAAAAGTACATATTATTAAACAGAACAGCTTTTCTGTATTGAAAATATTTTTATTAGTAACAGAACCCAACCTAACTGGGTGTATGCATGCGTGCGTGCGTGCGTGTGTGCGTGCGTGCATGTGTGTGTGTGTGTGTGTGTGTATGTATGTATGTGTGCATGTATTGTCCCACTCCTGCTCCAGAGGTTTGGAAATAGGGAAATCCATGTCATCCATATCACAGGACTGGCATAGTCTGCTTCTTCTAAGAGCCCATTTCATCGTCTGAAGAATTGAAATATTTCATATTTACCAAAATTCCATTACTATTGTCCTAAACTCAAATTTCTTACTATAGACTACAGAGAACAATGGGTTCACTTTGCTTTCTCCTAACTTGATTATTTACCATTCTTCCATCATGAGTGATCCAGTAACTTGGCCTGTGTGTCTCCAAAGCACTAACTCCATCCAGTTGTGAGCCCTTCTGCTCTCTGTAGCCTTTAGCTTGTAATGTAACACGTAAATCTTTGTGTGACTAGACCTCCCTTCCTGTCCAGATCTCAGCCAAAATGTCACTGTAAAACAGATTGGTCTGAATTTAATATAGCTAACCGTCAGGTTCATTGTATCACTCTGTATTTCTACATAATTATTTTGTTTCCAGAGTGTTGTTCATCTGAATGAACCACCATGCCTGGTTCTGTATTGAGTCTTTTTACCCTGAAGACTAACTTTCCAATTTTAATATTGCCATATAGTATTTGTTTTTAATTATATAGGTAATATTTATTACATTTCATATATTTTATTTTTAATAATTTTCTCTTAGTTGATTTTAGAAACAAAATGCTGTACTCTTCATTTATTATCTCTTCTCCTTTCTGAGAGAAACACAAATTCTTGATGTTTCCTGTGATTATTGAATGATTAGTATTTAATTTTTTTTAAGGTTTGTGCTTTGAGGGCTTTCTTTGTTTTTTTTCCCTCTCCCTTTCCTTAGTGTTTTATTCAATTAACTCTTTCTTTCTTTTTATCACTCTCTACTGATTTTAAAGTTGTGTATTTCCCTCTATTACTTTAGTGACTTCAATTTAACAAGAATTAAATTAATTACATAAGTTATTACAAATATGTAATTTCCCTATGTTTCTCCCTATTTTCAAATCAACAAAAAGAAATTCAAGATGCTGAGGTCTTCCTTTGAAGCTCTTATGGAAGTCTTCCTAGAGTTTTAGCTCTATTAAACAGAACAAATTTTGATATTACTACAAGCTGTGTTAAATTACAGCTTAACACTTTCCATATTTTCTTTTGTTGGTGTGGTTTTAGCCTGTAATTATCTGTCTAAACTTACGCTACCAAGGAAGCTCTTGGGTTCTGGAATTATGTCTCAATGAGAGAACATGTGTTTAGCCCGGGGAGACCACGGGTTGAATCTGCAGTCCACACTGCTAAAATGGGATAAAAAGTTCTCTGGGCTGTAAAATGTCTAACTTGGGCTTTGTGCGCTTGAAATGTCTTTATTTAGCCTTAGCTCTATAAAGACTATTTAGGTGAGCATAACACTGTGTTCTTTTCCCTCAGCACTTTGAAGATATTGTTCTATTATTTTTTTAGTTTTTATTATCGCTGTGGAGAAGTCAGCTTAAGGCTAATTTGAAATTCTTTGTAGGTAATCTGTCTTTTCCCTCTGGTAATTTTTAAAAATTAAAAATGAAGTCTTTGATGACTGGAAGGTTCACAGCACTGTGCTAAGTCTGCGCTGGCCTTTATGTGCCACGAAGTTCCTTGAGAAAACATTTGATCTGAGAAGACTATTTTTTCTGTTTTTACATCTGGAAAGCCGTCATTTCTGTTCTCATCAAGTGAAAGTCCTATGATATTTTCTCTCATCTCTTGAAACTAATAGAATATATACTGAATCTTCTCAATCATGCATTCTTATATCTGACTTGTTCTTTTCATATTTTTACCACTTTATGTGTTGATTTGTTCAATATTGTAAACATTGCTGTGTTTGTTTTCTCTTCCCGTGGGTCTTGTATAGAGTTCATTTCTCATGTGGCCCTTTATTTCAGTTGTTTTCATTTACATCTGAGATTCCTAATAATGTTTCTTCTGTATTTAGATTGGAATTATATACAGTTAAGTACATTATAACTTAAAAATATCTTAAATCAAAAGCACAGTGGCTTAAATGACTAAAATCTGTGTTGTCAAGGTTTCCAAGTTAAGAAGCCCGAGATCAAGATTTAGGAAATGTTAAGTTATCTTTGGTGTTCCCTAGGAGAAATCTGTCCCATTCCTCTCCTCTAGATTCTGGTGGTTTGGTGTCTATATTTAGTGTTTGTTTTTTTCTTAAATTTTAGCACCAACATCATTAGTAATGCCCATATTTAAACATTATCATCTCCTAGTAAGTACGTTTTACAAATTTCCTATTTGAATATTTTTTTTCCGGGGAGTATATTTCTATTTTACCTGGGAAGAGAAGAAAAGAGACTAAAGAAAGATCATTTCCAAGTCCATCTTGGTGACCCACTGAGTTCAGTTGGATTTCTTACAGGGGCATGGTAAGTCTGGTGGTGTATTCCTGTCACCATGTATAACTACTCATTTCCGTTCCTAAGCAACTTGCATGCAGCTATAACCCAGGAGAGTTACTTCTACCCCAGAAGTTACTGACCTCTTATTCAACCTAGTTGTTAGTCTGTGATATCTTTGTCTCAAAAACTCTGTGAAATTTGTGAGCCTCTTGAGAGGACCTCCTCCATCCATAATCCTACTTACAGGCAACAGCTGCACAATATCTGTAAATAAAATTAGATCCAGAGGTTAGGACCCAGGTAGAGAAATTTTGAAGGGGACATAATTTCATTAATGACACATAGTCCAAATAGATTTTACTAAGGTACTTGCTTTTGGAGCTTTTTTTGCTCCCCTCTGTGGGTGATTACTGGTACCCACCTTTACTTCATCTCTAAGAACAGCTTTGGTTGTTAGATTCACACAAGCTGTCTACGAGCCCCAAACAGAGCAAAACTTTAGCTTCAGTTCTTTTCAATTTCCTTTATCATTTCTATCTGTCTTTATGCTTGTTGTAAAGAATGTATATAACTGTATGAACTATTACCAGCGTGACATAGTATCTTCATTCAATTCCAATAAACACAGAAATGAATTTATTTTTGGAATGAAGAATCTATAAAGCATCAAGAAAAGAGAGAAAACCACCAAGTGGACAATGGTGTTAAGAACTGAGATGTATCAAAATGTAATTAAAATTTCTATTAATTACAGCAATATATTATCAAGTGAGATAAATCAATAAAGCAAAATACAAGTCTCAGAAATCAACACCTGCTCATGGAAATAATTTGTAGATACTCTTGGAGTGCATCCAGCTTAACAGAACTAATATTAGTTTTCATTTGTAGATGAAGTTAAAACTCTTCCTCCTGCAGGTAACATGATGGTTTTATAATAGAATCAAATCAAAATATAAATGTTGATTGTAGCAAGGGAGTATAGAGAATCCTTTACCAAAATGAAAATGATACCACTGATAGCAAAATGAGGTTTTACATTGACCAACAAGTAATCCAAATACTAAATGAGGAAAGGTAAGAAAACAGGTTTGCAGAAACTTTATAGAATCCTGAAAATGGTACCAGCAGGCTAATTTGGAAAATGAAAGTGACTAGATGCAATAATATAGCTCATGCGCATCTGTGACTTTGTATTCAGTGGCTTTGGGTTTAGTATGGTCAAATTTTGTCTGGAAGTATTAAGCACTGTGTTCCCCTGTCTAGTTTATTACATTCAACACAATGATTTCCAGTTCATCCATTTTCCTATATATGACATAATTTCATTCTTATTTGAGTATAAATAATGCGCCATTGTGTATATATGCTTTATTTTCCTTATTCATTCATCTGTTAATGGCCATCTAGGCTGGTTCCATGTCACTGCAATTGGAAATATTGCTGCAAGAAGTGTGAACATCAAGGTAGCACTTTTAGTTACTGATGTCGTTTCTAATTGGCATAGATCTAGCACATGATAATTCCACTGTTTCAATTTTGAGAAGCTCAGTTTTGTTTTCTGCATTGGCCAGACTACTCTATGCTGCCAACAACAGTATGTGCATGTTCCTCTTTCTCCACTGTAGGCTGGGAGAACATATGTTTGGGTAGGGGTAGTGTGGAACAGTCCTTATGCAGGGTATTCTTTCAATGTAAAATTGAAAATAATATATAACTATATATTCTTTAAACCTCCACGTTCCATGAATTCAAAGAAAATTCAAATCAGAAGTTTGCCGAGATCAATATTCAAGTCAAATCTACCACCACAGCAACATACCACATAGTTTCTGTATCTTAAAACACTCTGTGTCCCCTCATCCAACTCCACTTATGATAGATTCTGGAACCATTGAACTTTCTGCCGTCTCCATAGATTTGTGATTTTTCCAAATACAAACTGCTTTTGAACCCAGAATTTCTAGTCTTTCTGTATTGGCTACTTTCACTTAAGATATGTTTTTACATTTCCTCTGTAGCTTTTAACTACTTTGCCGTAAAATATGGCATTTCACAGTGTATTCTTTATTTATCCAACACACATCAATGATTATATTAAATATAACTAATTTCATATTATATATATATATGATTTGTACAAATTTTCCATTAATTGGTGGGACTTCCTGTGTAGAGCAGACGATGTCATAATTAAATGTGTATTGTTGACACAAGCATTGTCATGTCAAGGATAATAAAGCTGAGACTCCTGGGAATGACAAGCCATTTTTTTGGGATAGGCTTAGAGGAATGCAAGAGCTTCCCGTTGTCCTTGTACAAATGCTCAGAGTGTGCAGAAAGTATGACCCACAACTTCTTGGATGTCTGCAACCTGAGACTGTTCCCTCCAGAGACTCCATGAAACTGAGCTTTCCTTTCTCTTTGTTCAGTTCTGATAATAAATCCCCTTCCTCATTTTACTGGATATTGACTGCACTGAGTTTCTGGGTGGCAGGTGTGTCTCCATCAGTGTGCACAGTTCACCTGACCCCAGCTTTTGTGTATGTGTGTCTGTTGTCTCTTCGTTCCTCATCATCCCTGTCAGGACAATCTCACAGCCATGTATGTTGGGCAACATTTGTTGGTGATAATGCTAAAAATAACATATATGCAGAGGCTTGAGAAATAGCTCAGTGGTAGAACAATTGACTGCTAAGAACAAGTCATAATATAAATCATAATATAAAATCACAAATAATGAATAAAAGTAATGTAGCATTTAGCTATGTTAATTGCAGTCATCTCTGACAATAAACTTAAATATGATTGATTTTTATTATTGTATTTTCTTTTTGTAGTTAAAATAGCTTTTTGTATGAGCCCATATGTATATAATATGAGGGAAACAATGGTAGTTTAAAGTATTTTGTCAGAAAAGTTTTCCTTATCTTTAAACCTACCCTTTCAAGTCACTGAAAATATTGTTTTTTCTTTATTTATTTACTCAGTTGATATATCAGATAATTACTATTATTTTGCAATATAACCTTGAAACCTAATCCTTAGGTATCTTACGATGGTCTTAGCATTGCCATACACCCTCTGATCTCTCAAAAAATTAACTAGTTTGTTCAGTACTTACCTTATGTCTTAGGCACAAGTCTCTCTAGCCATCAAGGACCTTGTGCTGTACTCCCTCACTTTTGATGGAATCAAAATAATTTAGTATGGAGCAGGAAAATATACAACCTGGGAAACATTGTCAAAGTGGAAATTCAGAGACCTGCTCCAGCGAAATGCTGCACTGGGAAGATTTTGGTTAATGGTGAGTATCAATGTGTCCCTTAGTACTTTTGTGTGGCTAGACCATCCTGGGTCTGTGTTTCCTGGCAACAAATGGGACTCTTGTGAGAAGAAAGAGTTAATGTCCCTTTGAAAAGTACCCCCATTTGTTTCTAGGGACTGTTTGGTGCACTTAGGAAATTTGTCACTCCATAACACAAGCCCCTTTGGTAATCGCACCAGCAATAAAAAACTTCCAACTTCTCTTGTGTTGTTTTCTAGCGTAACCATTTGTTCTTCTACAGCACTCATAGCAAACTCATTTGGAACTGAAAGTGTTATTTTCTGAAGTTTGGAATATTGTGAATTTAGGGGTGCTTATAAACTACTTTATAAATTTGTCTTGGGGAAACGAACACTTCTGTGTACCTAGAAAGTTGACTGATATGGGTACAAAGAATAGGCCAGTTTATATAAAAATGTTAATAATATTTGAATATAAATCAATTTAGTTTACAAAATTAGAATAAATTTATTTTATGATTGTAGAGTGATAATTGAAACATGTTAATATAAAATTAATGTATTCATTATTTAACATTGATGTGTGTTTAAAAAATACAGCTCTGCCCTGTGGGAAGTCCAACGCCCTCACACCTCCATCCAGGTCTAGGAAGGTGTGCATCCAAACAGACTAGGCTCCCCAAAAGCCAGTACATGCAGTAGAATCAAAACCCAGTGTCATTATCAGCCACATTCAGAGAATCCGGTCCAATCACATGCTCATTCAGTCCCAGTCCAGCTGGCCTTGGTGAGCTCCCATTAGATCAGTCAAACCGTCTTAGTGAATGGATGCACCTCTTGCGGTCCTGACTTCCTTGCTCATGTTCTCCCTCCTTCTGCTCTTCATCTAAACCTTGGGAGCTCAGTCCAGTGCTCCAATGTGGGTCTCTGTCTCTATCTCCATCCATCGCCGGATAAAGGTTCTTCGGTGATATGCAAGATATTCATCAGTGTGGCTATTGGATAAGGCCAGTTCAGGCACTCTCCCCTCTGTCGCCCAAGGACCTAGCTTGGGACATCTCCTTGGATACCTGGGAACCCCTCTAGAGCCAAGTCTTTTGTCAATCCTAAAATGGTTCCCTTAATTAAGATATCTTCTTCCCTGCTCCCATATCCACTCTTCCTCCATCTCAACCATCCCATTCCCCCAAGCTCTCTCCCAATCCTCCTCTTCTCCCTTCTCTCTTCCCATCTCCCCTTCCCCCCAACCCACCCCCACCCTCACGCTCCCAGCTCTTGCCTGGCGATCTTGTCTACTTCCAATATCCAGGAGGATGAATATATGTTTTTCTTTGGGTTCACCTTCTTATTTAGTTTCTCTAGGATCATGAATTATGGATAGAATCCACCTATGAGTGAGTACATACCATATTCATCTTTTTGGGTCTGGGTTATCTCAGTAAAGTGTTTTCTCTTTCCATCCATTTGCATGCAAAATTCAAGATATCATTTTTTTAATGCTGAGTAGAATGCTAATGTGTATATGTGCCACACCTTCTTTATCCATTCTTCTATTGAGGAGCATCTAGGTTGTTCGGGCTATTACAAATAGTGCTGCTATGAACATAGTTGAACAAATGGTTTTGTAGTATGATTGGGCATCTCTTGGATATATTCCCAAGAGTGGAATTGCTGGATCCTGAGGTAGGTTGACTCCCAGTTTCCTGAGAAACCGCCACACTGCTTTCCAAAGTGGTTTTACATGTTTGCATTCCCACCAACAATGGATGAGTGTTCCCTTTACTCCACATCCTCTCCAGCATAGGCTATCATTGGTGTTTTTGATTCTAGCCATTCTGACAGGTGTAAGATGGTATCTCAAAGTTGTTTTGATTTCCCTTTCCCTGATCACTAAGGAGGTTGAACATGACCTTAAGTTTGAAGAATCATAATTAACTGCTAATGTTTTATTTATTATCTTTTTTAACATACAGACTTGACTCGCTCCTCTAACCATGTAAATTTTTTCTTCCTTTTAAACTATTTTGGTGTGTGTCGTGCAGGCACTGTGTGTGTGTGTGTGTGTGTGTGTGTGTGTGTGTGTGTGTTTGAGAGGGAGAGAGGACAAATTCATGCTATTTCTAAGAACAGTTTACTTTTCCTTTTGTGACAAGGTCTGCAACTAGATCTAAGGATTGCCAATCACAATAGATGGGTGAGCTCCAGGGGATGTCCCTGTCTAAACCTCTCCAGCATAACGATTATGGATATGTACCCTTCACATCCAGTAGTGTTTGTGGCTGTTGGTGATCTAACTCAGTCTTTTGTGCCACAGTTTTCCTGATGGTATTATTTTCTGAACTCTCTTAATCCCAACTCCTCAACTGCTTATTCTAGAGTTTTCATTGTACTTTTTAAAATACTTCATATACACCATTTTGGTAAAATTATTTTATTCTAGTAACTGAGTTTTAATTTTTTTTAAAAACAAAAAACAAATGCTGTACAAATTACAGCTTAGAATGACATTTTATGTTGTGACAATTCTGTATTTCGGGACTTCTGCAAAGGAGAATATTTATTAATAAGTCACAGATATTGCATGTCATAAACAGATCATTTAGATACCAAATACAATGAGTATGTTGAAGAATTGATTTGCAATTATTTTTGCTTGCTCAATTTAGAGTCACGGCAATGTAAATGGTGGAAGGATAACATCTGGAGAAATAGTTTCAGAGAAAGACAACTGCTTTAATGATGAAACATAAAGGAAAAATCATATGTGATTTCACTTGAGACTCGAAATGTACAGAAAAAAATCACATTCCAGGAGACTCCACAGATTAACTTCCATGTATATTTAATATATGAAACTGATGGTGTGTTCAGAGATTATAGTTTTTTTTGGGGGGGGGGTTCGAAATAGGGTTTCTCTGTAGCTTTGGTGCCTGTCCAGGAACTATCTCTTGTAGACCAGGCTGGCCTCAAACTCCCAGAGATCCACCTGCCTCTGTCTCCCCAGTGCTGGGATTAAAGGCGTGTGCCATCACTGCCCACCTGAGATTATAATTTTTAATATAAAATATGAAAATCTGTGTGTGTGTGTGTATGCCTATGGAAGGATTTTTAAAATAGTGTTAAAAATGTCTTTTTCTTAAATGAGTTACACAAATATTTGGAAAGCCTCTCCCCATTTAAAAATCTGATTTGATTGAGAAAATAACCTCCACATACTAGAGTCACACTGGTATTTCACCTCCTACCTACCACATTCAGAACAAAATCTTGAACATTAGAAAAGTAGGTAAGTAGAAAGATTCCTGAATAAGAATCTAGAATTTCACACACACACACACACACACACACACACACACACACACACACACAGAGGGAGAAAGAGAATGAGAGAGTGAGAGAGAGAGAGTTGCAGTTGGTGCTATTAATGATGATGATGATGATGATGATGATATTACTAAATAAGAAATAAAGGATGTACTTCTAAATTAATTTACTTAGTTATAATCTATGTATATAGACTGACTGGATTTTTTAGGGGCCTATCTATGTTCTTTCATTGTAACAGCAATCTTTACCATGACTTTAAGTATCAAAAGTCTAAATAATTTCAAAACTCACAAAATGATGATTATTAATGTTAGAGTCTTATACTTGTTCTCCAAACCAAATGACTGCACATTTGGTTATTACCAAATTTAAGTCATATCATTCCTGAAAACATGCAGTTGGCTCAAAATGACTTCCTTCATTTGACCACCTGTTATATTTAATGAGTGTACTGTTATATTTAATGAGTGTATACTGGTATTATATTCTAAGTATAATATCCTCTTTAAATATTTGTGCCACCAGAGGAATAAATTTGGTTCAAATATGCCAAAAAAATATATGAAAATCTAACTTAAACTATGTATGTGTGAATTTCATAACTACCACATATCAACAAATTGCAATGCTTTCGGTGTGACACTCAGGGAGAGCTGGAGAAGATCAACACAAACAAAGAAATTATCCTGAACACAGACAGCAGAAGGAAAGTGATCAGGAGACCCCAGAAAGGTCCAAGAAGAAAGGCTAAGAAAAACAGTAACATCAGGGTTGCAGCAACATACACTCATACTGGAGAGCCCAATAAGACCAGAACCAATCTAAAAATAACAACCTAGAATTTATATACCCAAGTTTAAAAACAGCTGTGATTGAAATATTGAATTAATATGAATGAAAACTTTCAGTTGGACATGTGAATCCTACTTAGTTGATTCAGTGGGTCATGTTCTCCTGGTGTCCTACATCCCCTCTGACTCCTTCCCTCTTCCACCAGGTTCACCAATCTCTAAGGTAAGGAACCCCATGGAGACATCCAATTTTGACTCTCTCTATATATAATGTCTAGTTGTGGGGCCTCTGAACTTATTCCCACTTTCTCCCAAAGGAAGCTTCTCTTATGATTACTGGACAATATTCAGATCTATGAGTATAGCAGAATATCATTAAGAATCACTTGTCAGACTTTGTTGACTCCCCATGGGTAGCCTTATCCTTTCTTGAGGAGTAGATGGCCTGGGTATGAAGGGAAAAGTAGAACGGGAGGAGGAGAGGGAGTGGGAATGGGGATACCTATATAAAATGAGAAAAGATTTTATTACAAATTTTTATTTAAAAAAAAATAAAAGTCACTCATTGTTTTTTTCCCCCATCCTCTTTTGTTATACTCTAGGTCTCTGGACTATCCAGTTTCTGGTTCCTGGCTATCAAGACAGTGTAGAACATGGACTCCCTCTCATGCCATGGACCTCAAGTTAAACCAAACTTTGATTTTCCACTCCCACTAGTCCTGTGCCTCCATTGCCCCAGCTCCTCTTGCAAGTCAGACAAGTTGTAGGTCGAGGGTTTTGTGTCTGGGTTGGTGTCCAAGTTTCTCTTCTCATAACTTGCAGAATACCTTCTTGCTCCAGGGACAAGAACAACATAGAGGTGAAGGGAACAAGCCTGCATCAACTCGACCTCTCTACAGGAGCTGGGATTTTTAAGGGGTAGGGTTTAATGGAAGGAAGTGATGTTACTGGGGACATGTTTTTTGAAGAGGCTATTGCAGTCACTTTCTACTTGTGGCTTTTCTTGCCAGCCACCATGAGTTGAGCAGCCTCCACCACATGAATCTCTAAAGCAAAGGAACAGGTAGTTGCAGTATGAAAGCGATGTGAAAACCAGGATTACCTCTTCCTCTTTTTAAATGTATTCTTGACAGGTGTTTGTCACAGTGATAGAAATCGGACTAACAGTAAAGGGACACATAGCAGTTATCATTTTATCTCTAGGCCCCAAACTTATAAGATTATATGATATATTATATCATATAATATAATCAAGAAGTAGATGCAGACTGAAAATAAACACATCAGAATAAATGACATGGGCACAGGGTCCAAAGCAGGAAATGGTCTGGCATTTTGAGAAATTGTATATGCCGCCAACGGAGAAGTATGAGTTGGGTTTGATGAGTGGACTTAAAACTAAAGGATGATGTCTTTTAAGGAATGGCAGGAAATTTTAAAATAAAGACTTGTATTGGATTTGCGTTTTTGAGAGGTGTTTAGGTGGTGATTTGGATAAATCGATTTTAAAGAGGATGGAGGTTAAAAATTCTACAAATGAATGGGAAGGACCAGTTCGACGGAAAGCACAAGAACAGCATATGGAGCTGGGCAAGGGATTTAAGCAGAAGCAATGTAAAGATTAATTTAATAAAAATTTAAGGACCTATTAGATAATACCCCCAAAGTAACTCTTGGATCTGAGAGTAATCTCATTTATCACTGGTTTTTCTATTCCTCTAGAAGAAGGTAGATTATAAAGGACTGAAGAGAAAAAGGAAATGGATAACATGGAATAAATAAGTTTACTCTCATTTTAAAAGTTGAGCTGGGAAGGGAAGATGGACAATAGTTGTAGGTTTTAAGTTTTGAATGATTAAAGAAAAAAAATGATTTGGTAAGTTTACAAGAGAGTACCAAGCTTCAAAATAGAGTATTGTAAAAAAAAAAAAAAAAAAAAAAAAAAAAAAAAAAAAAAAAAACATTCTTTTTGAGAAGTAAAAGAATCCAAAACACAAGCAAAGGAAGGAACCCTAACTAGCCTGTGTGGCACCTGAGTCTGGCATAGGAGGAAAAAATGGTACTGCAAATGGGGGAGTAAACGAATTTGTGCATGGAGTCAAGAAGCAGCCAGTGGAAAACATGCGTTGCCTTTGGCCAAAATGCTATAATGCATTACAGAAGCTCATTAAGCGATTTTCAGTTACTGAAGTAAAATTTGAGATCTTAATGTTTAAATTGAACTAAAAGTACCACTGAGGCCCATTATAAAGTAGTGGAAAAAAACAGATTTAAAAGCTAATTATGTTATTTTTCTCTTTGAATGTTGAATTCGTTTAGTTAATTATATGCCCTGTGCAAGAATATTACATATGAGCACATTATTAATTTCTTGAATATGAATCTATAAACAAAAGGTGAGAATATCTATGGATATCTGCTTACCATTTTTCTCTTCAAGAATTCTCTTTATCCTGCTATAATTCCTTCAATTGTTTTTTTTTTCTAAATATCTCACAGCAGCATGTAATTCTATCACTATCACCTTTAAGAAATGGGATTATCGTCTCATTTTGAGTAATTCTGAAATTTTCGAATGGATTATGTTAGAGTCGCCAATCCATTCTTGGTTACGAGGCACAAACAGCCCACTTCAATGTGTTGAGGCAAAATAAGCTGAACCAACAGCAATGTCTGACACATAGGAGCAATGCTTGGGGAATCCAAATGTCTGCTGGCAATTGGGCCTTATGATGAGGCAAGGGCTGGCATATGCTGCTCTTCTGAGCCTTTGCTGTGTCCTGGATGCATCAGCACTCTTGACTGTGGGCAGCCTCAGTGCAGACATTAGCAGGCATTGGCAGGCACAGCCTTGACATTGGCAAGGCTGTGTGCAGTGGAGGCACCTTGGGGAAGCTCACTGGTGATTCAGCTGGAGGGCCCTGGAGGCCTGGCTCCTGACATTGGCACAAAGGTACAGCAGAGTTGCACACAGAGCAAATGACGGACACTGTGCTATTACGCAGGAACTCATCTCTGAGGACCAGTGAGGCATGTCCTTGCCATTCTCAGGGGAAATAGGGGAGAAACTGAGGTGAAAGTTGTTAAGTGTTCGAGAAAGCAGAGGCAGAGAATTACATTCTAGTTGATATTAAGAGTATCACTTCATTCCCCAAGAAGGATAGATACAAAAGCAAAGGCTTCATCTTCATACACCTTCAAATCTCCTTTTATTCCCCATGCCTAAAATCATATCCATTTATCATCTCCTACTCTTAAATTATAATTCACTCATAAACATTTAGATTGAGTTATTATTTTACATATTTGTATAATATGCATAATATAATTATTTAAATGTTTGAAATGTGTTAAGTTTAGTAGTACTAATACAAACGATACAGTTTGTGTAAGATATAAATAAAATAGAATAGTTAATATAATGCATGTCAGTAATAGTTCATTGTAGCAAAGCTTAAGTTCTATTTATCTTTGATATCTATATGGATTACAGCATTTACTATTGCTAAAATGATGCTTGTCACAATGACAGTAGCAACGTTTCCTTAAAGGCTTACCCACCATGCTTTAATAGTTCAATAAAAGTTTTATCTGAATCATCTCACTTCAGTTTCACGAATACAACCCTAGAAGATAGGTAGTATCACTGTTTTATGGGATGTAGTAACTTAAGGAGATGGGTATTAATAAGCTCATTTGCACACCTGATGGGGGAAAGTAGGACTTAATGCCATGGACTCTGCTTTTAGCACTACAATAGTTATCACCTCTTGCTGAGAATCTGACTTTAAACCTCACGATGCTCCTATGTATTGAAGATTTGTTTCCCCTAGTCTCATTTTGGTTTATGAAAACTCCGTGATTCCATAAGATGGTATCAAAGCTCAAATCTTTGCTGTTCTTTGTGTGCATGCTTCACCATATTGTCTGGAGCACACAGTGGTCTGAAAATGAGTGTCTGGAACAATTTGTTTTGCTCATCTGAACCACTGTGTTTCTGAACTAATGGCTTGTTTAACTAAAATGAAATGTTCCCATGAAAAGCTTTCACTTTGAAAACACCTGGCTCTTGTTAAAGGTCACAAGTTGTGTGTCTAGGCCCCAGCTGTCAGGTCCTCAGATATGGGAGGGTCTCAGTGAGTGTTAATGAGTGAAATTATCAATGGAGAATGAACTTATGATAGTATGATGAGCTCAGAGATAAAGTTATCATATGTCCCAGAGGCATCTAGCTTCAAACCCTTCTTAACTTCTTGATAGTTACGCAACATACGATTATATTATTAAATAGAAGCAAGCATATTTAATGCTTACTTATTTTTATGATTAAGTGTATATAATAATACCCCATGTGCTTATGTGTATTTCACTGCTTATGTACATTTGGGATTTTTTTTTGATATTGGTCCAATCAACTTTTGTCATCCATGCTATTGTGGCTTCTTACAGCAATCCCAAGACACTAATCTACCACTAAAGCCAAACAGCAAGAATGACCCACCCGTGAGGAGATTCGCCCTTCTTCGAACTCTTATCTCAGATAAGGCCAAGAAGGAAGACGAATGAACACAGAATAAAATTTTGGAAAGTCACGACATGGCTCCAGGGAATTCTTCTTATGGAATCCATCAGGGTGAAGTCAAAGAATACTGGCCTTTCCAAGGAAAAGTTTTGTGCAACATTCTTAAGGAGTTTTTGAAGCTTGATATGTGTGGACTTATGAAAATAGTAATCTATAACCTTTAAACTTCCTCTGTTTCTTAATATGCATAATTTATGGCTATCTTAGCGTTCTTACACATCTGTACATGAGCGCTAGAGAGCAAAGTTTTATTTGTTTATTCATTTTTATTTATGTTTATCTTCTTTTAAAACCCAACACCGCAGACAGGATGAACATGTGCTCTTCCACTGCCTGTTGCCCTCCTCCTAAGGTGGTTACTTTGTTTTTAAATTCATAGGTTGTTGGGAGCAGTGAGAGCCCAGATCCTGAATTTCTTGTAATCCCCTGATCTGAGTGCCTACAGCTGCTCTGAGCAGAACCTTCAGGAGTTCCTGATGGCAGGAGAGTGGTTTCTGGTGGGTTTGGCTGGGGCGTGGCTATCTCTATATAATCTGCCCCTGAACACAATAAAGGGGGCATTCTTGGGGAATTCAAGGATGACCCGTGTCGCTGTCTCTCTGTCTGTGTGTTTGTGTATTTTAACCTCCAGCTCCCTTGCCCAAGCTCGGTAACTGGGTACCAGCGCACAGAGCGCAGACACAGGGGCACGGTGCACGGCAAAAGGTGATTAAATTACAAGAAGTCACAGAAGAATAAGAACATGTTGGTATTGGTATGTGAGGTACTGAGATGGACAAATGACTAGATAAGTTATTCGTGCTTGGACAGAAGGGGGTTCTAGGAGTGGTAGTGTGGAAGCAATACCTTGTGCCAAAAGGTAAGTATAGTTGTGGAAGGGATTGCTGGATCTCTTCAGGATATCCTTTCCTTCCTGCTTATAAAACTATAGTACATTATTGACCTTTCTCCTACTGAGGTCAAGCTTCTTGTCTAAGTTTAAGTTGGTATCATGCTTCAAGAGGCAGTATGTTTACCCTGTGAAACCTGCTTTTCCTAAGTCACTACTTTGTGTGAGTGAATGTAAGCCATGAGAAGATGCAAGACGCCAGAGAAGTGGTTCTCAACGTGTAGGTCTCAGCCTTCACAGGCATTTACATCACAATTCATAACAGTAGCAAAATTACTAGCAATAAAATACTTTCATGGTTGGGGGTCACCACAACATAAGGAACTGTATTAAAAGGTCCTAATGTTTGGAAGGTTGAGAACCACTGCTCTAGAGGACCCAGTAGATGAGGGAACAGTGTGAAGGCAAACTCTCATCCAAAAAACTCATTCAAGTTTGTGATATGAGCAAAGAATGGATATTTTGTTGTTCTAAGAAACTGAGTGTTGCATGCCAAAACTAACAGTATTTAGGTTAACTGACACAGAAATATCACTATGGGTATATTTTCTATACTGTATAGTATGTACAGGTATATAATTTTTAAACAATTCTTACAGTGTTCTTCATTATACAGTACCAAAGAATGTCATAGGATGTTTTAGTGGCTCTCTAATATCCCAATACCTTCTATAGGCAGATTTAAGTGTTTTGCTCATATTAAAAAACACAACAGTTTTAAATTTTGATCTGGCTTGAATTTTCATGAGTAATGGTGAAGACAGGTGTGCACATGTTAAAGTTTCAGGTATTTTCATGAAACATTGTTCATTTTAGCTCTCTTTTATTGAGTACTTTGTAATGCTGCTTTATTTGTCCTTGTTTCTCCTTCTCAAACTCTGCTCACTCTCTGCTTTGTTTTTCACCAGTTACACAAACACACACACACACACACACACAGACAGAGAGAGAGCTAGATCTTTGCCAATTATTGGTAGAATTATATTTTCTACCAATTATAACCTTGTCCTTATGGTTTCTAGCAGATTATGTGAAATTTGGAAAAGAAAGAAACTCCCGTAAATTTATAATGGCCAATTTTCATTGTCAACTGGACTGGATTAAGAATCACCGAAAGACGTATTTCTGGGTGTATTTACCAGTATTTGCAGATGTTTAATTGCAGTTCTGAAGACCCGCCCTGGATGTGGGTGGCATGCCAATAGGTGGCATTCCATATTGAACTGACCATCGATGCAGTATGACCAGCTACCTGGTGCTTCCGCCACCACCATCCTTTCCCTGCTATGAGTGAGCAGACCTCAAATTTGTGAGCAAATTTGCATGTTTTTCTCTTACAGGTGTGCTGAGATACACTAGAAAAGCAAATTAAATTCAGAGGTACAAATAGTAGCACTAACTTCATTTGGATAGGACTGGTTTCATAATATCAAGAGAAGCTTATAGACTCTCCCTGGACAGGGATACTTTACTTTCCTATTTGAAAGTTTATTTTTTATCAATGTTTGTTTTAAATTTAGTTAGGAACCAGATAAACTTTTCCTTCCTAAAGATGTTTTTGGTCAGACTGTTTTTTTTTAAGAGCACTAACATGTGATTCCATTAATAAAGACAGTGACTCTTAATCAATTGCTTATTTTTATTTACTAACTACCTGTGGGGAAGTTCATTATAGAGTTTTAATAGTGGAAGTAGCTTCAATGGGAGATATTAAAAGATTTACTGGGTGTATCTCATAAAATATGTCTTATGGCAATGCTTTTTGCCTGTTATTTTACTGAAATTTATCTATTTATTAAAGAATGATATAAATAGTTATAGGACTCCTAATAGAGCCTAATTATTTTAGAACTCTCTTCCAAGGTGATGGACGAGTCATCAGGTCGTGGCTATGGAAAGGCGCCGTCTTGGTTTCCAGTGTATTTGTCTTTCCACCTAATCTTCTGTTATTGAATGGCTAAAATTCCTGTGCACACATTTGCCGTGGGTCTGAAATTCTAAAGCAGAAGTTAAGATTTTACTGTCAACTTAGCCGTGAATAATGTCAGGTAATGTATATCCTTAAGACTTTTCTGTAGCTTACCTTTGTGTTTTCATTGTTTTCTTCTGATACTGGTTGTATTTTAATTGCTCAGGTCCCTGCTCTTTCATGAAACTTGTTTCTACCTTGCTTATCTTTGATAAATATCAATGAGTAAATTATATTTTTGCAATAAAATTTTTTTCTATTAGTGCTCCTAATGTTTCTTAATATATAAAGCCAAGTTGCTATTTCCTATTTTTAAAAAAAAATCGAGAAAGTTTTCTAAAAATGCACATTATCTTCTTATTATAAAAGTATTTTAAAACTTTATGTTCATAATAATGTTGGTTATGTACGTAATAGTTAGGGTTGATAAAAGTACATAGTAATAGGTAGGTAGTTTTTTATTTTAATTCATGACCACAGAGGAAGAAATTAAAGCTAGTTTGTCTCACAAGTGAGTCATGCATAAACCTTTATAAAATGTACTCAAAAAAACCACAGTTTTGTGAAATTAGTTTTTAATGAAAATACAGAAAATTCATATATTGCTTCCATATCAGAAAAACAAGTAGGAAATTAAGCTTATAATATTACAATATGAAAGAGGCAAATATAATAAAAAAGAATTACGTAGGTTGTTTTATAACATGAACTACAATTGGCCCTACGGTAAGCCTACTTCTAAAGTGTATTATTGAAAGAAATATCTATATGTATGTTTCATTCTGTCTCCGGCATTCAGGGTTATATTAAACATATACTTTATACATGTGTGGTTTACGAATAAAAACAAATATACTTACAGACAAATTAAGTGATATTCTCTAGAGCAAAGAAATTCACATGCCCAGTTATGCATTTTGGAAATTCCACCCTCAATTTCCCAAAACATCACCTTTTAAAATCATCAACATTTGCATTCTTTCCCTTACAGGTGTCCTGGGTGATGCACCAGGCAAACAGGCAAAATCCAGCGGTATATATGATAGTGCTCACTGCATGCAGAGGAGCCAAGTTTCATAATGTGAAGAGAAGCTACTAGACTCTCCTCGGGGAGGGATACCTTCCTGAGCAGACATTTTTTTCTCAGGTGTGTTTTGCTTTTAATTAGGGACACAGTAGATCTTCCTGGCTTTTTTGGAAAGTGTTCACCAGTCTGACGCATATTATCAGGCAGGTGGCAATCTATGAGCAATGTACTGGCTTTCAAATCAATGTCAAGAGAGTATCAGTTTATGTAACAAAACTTTCATGTATAATTAGGCTGTAAAAACCTTTAAAACACGCTCTCTAAGTTGGTCCTCACAACCACGAATGTGTACAGTATAAAATGACCTAGGCAGCATCACACTGCCAGGCTCTAATGAAACCATTGCTAAAAACTAAGTGTTTTTGTTGTTGTTTAATTTTGACCACGGAGTGTTTGCTTCTGGTAAGATATCTGTATGATCCTGATTAACAGATAGCTGCACAAAACCCTCTTGGATGTTCTCGCTCTCTTGGTTATTGTTTTTTAACATCACCGAGTTAATGACAACTTAACATGGCGTTAGATTAGATTTATAGATTTACAGTCTTGAATTGTTTCAAAGAAAAAGAGCTTTAGGAAAAATAAAAATATTATTTGGGTGGTAGTAGTGCATGCCCTTAATCCCAGCACTTGGAAGGCAGAGGCCTATGAGTTCCATGACAGCCTGGTCTACAAAGAGAGTTCCAGGACAGCTCGGGCCATAACACAGAAAAACCCAGTCTTGGGGAAAAACAACAATAATAACAAAAAAGAATATTTAACAATATCCCCCCTCCCAAATAATTTCTTCCAGAACATTGGTAAACCTCCTAAAATTTTATAACAAAAAATGTCAATAACAATATGTAATTGATTGCCAACAGCTATTAGTAAAGACGAAGTTTCAAAAGTCCTACATAATAAATACCCTACCTCCCAGAGCAAGAATCGATGAGGCCTCAGTCACAATTCCTGTGTTATTATTTAGTTTTAGCATACCCATTGTAACAAGTTATATTTATGAAATAAGTTAAAATGTATCATAAGCAATTCATTTATTGAGTATAATTTCATTCAGTTAATGTATTTCTATTTTAGCCAAGGTAATCATAGGAGTAAAAGGAAAGAATTTCTTCATTAACAGATTTCCTGAAAATAAATTTCAAATTACAGGTGGAGGTCAACAAACAACAATGAACAATGACCCCATGTTCTCTAGTACTATTGCCATGGAAAAACTTCCAAATTAGGTGTAGGAGTTCTATTTTGATTGAATCACATTAAGTATTTTTTGTGGGTTCTCCCCAGTTGGGTTGGACCCTCTCTTAGAATCAGCTACTCCTCCTTCTTCTTCTCTTTTCTTCTTCTTCTTGTTCTTATCTTTTCTTCTTTTTCTTCCTCTTCCTCTTCTCCTCCTCCTCCTTCTTTTTCCCTTTCTTCTTCTCTTTCTTCCATATTATGTCCCAATATCACTTAATTTCTCAGAGCAGTGATGCCATCAGAATGCTTTGAAAGACTGACAGTTAATACTAGTTCAACTGATGCTAATGATACATTGGTTTGTCACCTTTGCCTGAAGTGGAGAGAAGCCTAAGTCTTCAGTTCCTTTCTTAGAATAAAAAAGAGATCCCTGGACATATTGGGCATCAGTTAGTTTACTATGGCTTGATGAAATACTCAAGAAGGAGCTACTTAGGGAAGAAAGGGTTTATTATGGCTTACAGCTGAATGTGATGCAGTTCACTGTGGTCAGGAAACAGAAGACGGTGTATTGCTGCTTTCTACATTTTCTAAAATCTAGAACTCTAAGTCATGGAGTGGTTATACCCATACCCAGAGTGGGAACTCCTAAGCCAACTGTGGTGGCTTGAATGAGATGTCTCCCATAGGTCTCAGGAATTTGAAAACTTGGTCCCTAATTTTTGGTTGTTTGGTAAGGATTAACAGGTGTGGCCAGTGGAAACAAATTCAGAGACTCACAGCCAAGCAGTAGGCCGAGCTCAGGAATCCTTCTGAAGATAGGGAGAAAGAATTGTAGGGGCCAAAGAGGTCAAGGGTCACCACAAGGAAACCAAGAGAAACAACTCACCTGGCTCATAGGATCTCACAAATTCTGAACCAACAACCAGAGAGCCTTCTACATATATGTGACAGTTGTGAAGCTTGGTCTTCTTGTGTTAGTCCTAACAGTTGGAGCAGGGACTGTCCCTAATGCTTTGGCTGACTCTTGGGAACCTATTCCTCATACTAGATTGCCTTGCCCAGACCAAACACAAAGGGAAGTGCTTAGTTTTAAGGCAACTTGGTACACCATGATTTGTTGATACGTATAGGAGGCCTACCCCTTTCTGGACAGAACCCAAGGAGCAATGGATTGAAGAGAAAGGGTAGAGGAGAAGAGGGAGAGGGAACTAGTGCAGTCAGGATATAAAACAAACAAACAAACAAACAAATAAATAAATAAATAAATAAAATTAATAAAAACAAGGTGTGGCCTCACTGAAGGAAGTTTGTAACTTGGAGGGGGCTTTGTGGTTTCAAAAGACTCATACCGTTTTGAGCCAGCTTTCTTCCTCCAGTTTGAGGTTGGAGGTGTAAGCTCTCAGCTCTGCTCTAGTCACCTGCTGCCTTCTACATCCAATTTGCCATCATAGACTCTAGCCCTATGTAATGTAAAATTCAAATGAACATTTTTCCGTAAGTTTCCTTGATCACGATGTTTTAATGGCAATGACATAATGGCAACTACTATGCAAACCTATTCTAGACACGCCCTCAGAGGGATTCTTTGATGCCTTTAAATCCCATCAAGTTCACAACAAGATCAGCCATCATATACCACTTTTAGTTTCAAATTGGGCTTTAAAAATTTATATTAATCTTGTTTATAGAAATGACGTTTGCAGAATAATTGACCTGATATTTAAATGAAACAAATCAATCTTATATAGCCATTATAACAGACCAAAAGGCTTTTATGTCATAACAAGATTGGTCCAGTTATTATTACTTTTTTTTTCTTTTGAATTTTTTTGAGACAGGGTTTCTCCGTAGTTTTTGGTTCCTGTCCTGGAACTAGCTC
Organism: Alexandromys fortis; assembly: GCF_014885135.2. Classification (NCBI taxonomy): domain Eukaryota; kingdom Metazoa; phylum Chordata; class Mammalia; order Rodentia; family Cricetidae; genus Alexandromys; species Alexandromys fortis. The sequence continues at coordinate 13,112,664 of NW_026067938.1, forward strand.
TTGTAGACCAGGCTGGCCTCGAACTCACAGAGATCTGCCTGCCTCTGCCTCCCGAGTGCTGGGATTAAAGGCGTGCGCCACCACCTCCTGGCTTATTATTAGTTCTTAATAGTAAAGTTGTTCATCTCAAAATAGAGTTGTTTTTGTTGTTGTTGTTTTTAGTAATGCATTTTATTTGGCATGTATTTTTTTTCAGAGAAATGGGCAATTAAAATCAATAGTCATTTTGAATAAATGTTTTGAGAGCATTTCTTTTCATTTATTTGTGCTTTTATAATTCTGACTTCACTCTCTTTGATGTGGGCTAACATCAGTTTACACTTTGCTACTACGTTAAATTCTTACTATGTTAAATTCATATGCCACTAATTTTAATTCCATTCTAATCATGCTGTTTGTCCTAGCTTGCACATATGTGCAGACTTGCAATGTTTCTATTTCATATGCTCTACAGGTTTTGCCTTTTGAAGTAGGTTTGCAAACTATAATTACCAGTGTTCATGATTCATAGCTCAAATAAATGATGGCTTTTCTGATATATTGGTAAGGCTGCTAATATTAATCTTCAGACTATCTAAGTTTAAAGAGAAATATTCTGCCATCTTTGTAGACTCCTATATATAATTTGTGCCGTGCGGAGCATACGTCTTCTCATGATTCAGGTTCTTTGGAAATCATCTGGTTGAACAGTTGACTATAATCATTGCAAAGATACCTTTGTCAATATAAAAGGAAAGAAACATTTTCCCAGTCCCAGCATTTTGGTAGCTTCAATTGTACATTCTATCTTTATTTTGCCTTCCAGATGGATCATCTCTGTCCCCACATTTTCATTTGCTTTATTTTTTCTTTCTCATTATTTTTGCTTTTTCTTTGCACCTGAGATGCTAATTATATTTTCTTTATTCCTTTTAGAGAAAAAAATTAGAATATATACATAAGATCTGTCTTGAAAGCTAACAGAAATTAATTTAGTTTTAGCATTGTTTTTTATTAAAATATATGTCTATGCTATAATCAGAAATGATTAATTTTGGGAGATAGTTGAAGGATAATTTTTATCCAAATCAATATTAATATTTTCTTTTAAATCCTCATGTTAATATGCGTGGCTAATGCAAAGTTAAAATAACTAGTATCATATATATATATATTAAAACACCATGGAAAAATAACATGATTATAAACTAATCCCTCTGTAATAAGCATTTTGAATAAAAGTGCTGATCAGTACACATAAGATGAGGAACCTGTAAAAACAAGTTATTTAATAGTATATTTTAATAAATCATGATGCATTGCCTCTCTTTTTAATAATTTCAAAACACGGGAATAAAATATTGCCTTGCTATGTAATGCAGCATGAAAATCCAAATAAAAGCATATAATTGAAAATTTGGCAAGAGGGTTTGAAGAAAGGAGTATAAGGGCTTACAAAATTTAAAACTCTGTAAGTGATTTTACAACACAGATGAATAAGAATTATATTGCTGACTGGAAAAAAAGCATATTGATTTACAGGTAGGCTACTTTTGTAATTTAAAGATGCTCGTGATGGCAGGTATACATCTGCTTTGAAACCTATGGTTGAAGGTGACATTGATGAATGTGTCTATGGATGAGTGAACCTCAATTGTAAAATCTCAGGACCTGCAGGTGTTTTCACACTGTCTTCCTCTTTCTTGGGTATTGAAATCACTCTGTGCAGTTTGTTTTTGGATTGCACATCTTTGCTAAATTGAGTGATGTACCCTTTTGATGTTCTGTTATGCACCAGGGTGATCTTTCCTTCACCATCACGGGGAGCTGTCTTTTTCTTGGAGTTGTGATTTAGGACATCTAGAAATTATGACTTTTTAAATTTTACATCCTCATTCTTGCCTTGCCTGATTTTAAGTGTCAAGTCCATTCGGTTTTCAGATGGTTGCTTCATCAAGTTATTGCTCAGATGAAGTGGAACAAACCCTTGATAGCCTCAAAATGTAATATAAATATATCGTAGCAAATTACAACCTTTTTTAAAATCAACTCTCATTGTTTGAGTTTTAGTAAGAGGTAGTCTAGTGAGTTCCTGTGGAAATTCATGTTAGTCAGTAGTCTTTGGCTACAGCAACACTTAATTAGATGTAACATGTAGTTGACTTAGAGGTCACCAATAGTTTCTGTAGCTCATGAAAATGTGGAGGTTGGAACAACATCAAGTGTTGAACATACTTTGTTCAGAATTTCAAACTCACTAAAAATGAAGTTATTATATATGTGCTCATAATGCACATCCCTACCTATGGCCATACATGTGTTTTTAAAATGCAATTTAACTTTTTTGATAAGTATAATAGTATCATAGAATGATAAAATTTCTAGTATATATTATATATAATACAATAATCATCATCCTCAAGGTACACATTATCATTACAACTACAAAAATCCTCTTAATGTCTGATAATACATTCATATACATCATCTTGTTTTATTCTTTTCTAAAATTAGACACTATTTCATAGGGGGATATAATAGTACTTCATATGAAAGTTCTGACTTAAGAATTATTATCATTTTTTTCATATTGAATCACCAATACTTTCTAGAAAAGCAGCTCTTTAAGGAGTTATGTTTTATATAAGTTCTTGTGCTGGCAATGTGCAACTTTATTTTTTTACATCATATATTATGTAAGATAATTATGTAAACAGGACATGTAATATTCATTTTCAGATTTGATGTTCAGCCCACTAATTATGGACTATTGGGTATTTGATGTTATCTCTGAAGGCTGTAGGCAGAAGTCAAAGAAGAAAGATGGTTTTGATAAGCATGTGAAATAGAAATGGGCTAAAGTAAGGAGCCCAGCATGCTAGTGATAAAGTTAAGCCTGCAGGCTTAGCTGCAGACTAGCTGGGGGAAGAGAGAGAGATAGAGATAGAGAGATAGAGAGAGAGAGAGAGAGAGAGAGAGAGAGAGAGAGAGAGAGAGAGAGATTTTAGTGGGGATGAAGGGAGAAAAGGAAAATTTGGGTTTTTTTAGGTATTAGAATTCCCACCTTAAAGTTGTCTTACACATATTTTTTTTTTATCTACTTATTGCACATCTGTCTGCTTACCATCTGCTGGACGCTTGATGTACTGGTGAATGAGACTAGTACAGAAAATCCCTCAGGACCAGACTGGTTATTGAGGAAGTCACATAATCAAGCAGATAATCAATGCATAAATGCAATAATGATAAATTGGAGTTCCGTTGTAGCACCATTACCAAAGAGAATAGCCAAGAGACTTACCCGCAGAAAAATCTTTTTCAAGGAAGTGCCATTAGACTGAAACAGGAGAATGATAAACATTCAGAGTCAGAGGAGGAAAGAGATGTCCTGACAGGGAGGCAAAAGCATGGGTTAGCTTAAAGTAGAGGAAATGGCACCTGCAGAGGTAGACCAGGAGGCTGGAACTCAGCAGTGGAGAAGTATAAAAATGAAGTTAGAGAGGGAGTCTGAAGAGTAGATGGAGGCCCATCTATTTTTTTCCAAAGGATATATA
>NW_026067938.1:13116217-13196931 GCF_014885135.2 Alexandromys fortis
AAAATAAAAGAATCTATATTGCTCTTTTTTTAAGTTTGGGAATTTTATATGCCGCAATAGAGGAGACTTAGATTCCTTAAAATCAATCAAGATGTTTACACTAGAATATGTAAATGAAGCCAAGTAGCCCCTACCTCCATATTTACAGATTACAAGTGCGATGGATGCATTGACCTGTTAGAATTAATTCAAAGAACCGGCCGAAAACGTACATTACCATGAGGTAAATCGTGGTAAGACATTTTTAGCAATCGTACTTCTCATCATTTAAAAACTAGTATTTAAGGCAAAAGCAACCTGACATTTAAAACAGCTAAGATCTAATTGGCTACGGCCGAGATCTAATTGGATGGAAACGATACATGCAAGCCTGTGTCTCCCAGAGCTTTTCCCAGCAAGACGCTGGGAGAGCAGAATTGAATTAAAATGCCTGTCACCTAGTAGATTCCGGACAGAGGGCAGTCTTTAAGACCCAGCGACTGTATTTGTCTGAAGAGGAAATGTTGCTTTTTGACAGATGAGAGAAATCCCCTTAGTGTTGGCTGTGGGAAGGGAGAAGTGAAGTCAGTCACCTGGTGGTGAAGGCCAGTAAAACAGCAAAGCGGGAGGAAAATTGCTGTCTCCCTCTCTCTTCTCTCCCTCTTTGCTCTCTGTGGGAGTCACCTCCTATTCTCTCAACTCTTTTAGCATAACCTTCAAAGGAGAACGGTCCCTTCAGACTTTGTTAACGTCTTTTCCCCACTGAGAGAAAAACCTCTTAGCTACAAGACATTTTTTTAAGTCTATGCAGGACTTCGGGGATTCGGTTATCTTGCCAGGGAAATTGATGATTGCTAATGTCTGGGACTCACAGCGTGCTAGATTAGCTAGCAGAGTACGCCTGACGGAGGAAGGCTTTTATCACATACTCTTCTCTCCAGTTTGAACACATTTGCTTGAATTTTGCCGCATGATGCTGTCCAGGGAAGCAGCTTTTTTTCTTGGGATGCAGCAACTCGCTGGTTTCTAAGCTTATTGCAGAAGAAGAAATAATCTGAAATAGAGTGGAATTTTTTTTTTTTTAAAAACCTCCTCTGCCTGATTCGACTGACTGAGCCGTGTTGGACCGCGGTAAATATCACCTGTCCCTAAATCTTTGAAGAAGTAAAAACAAAGTGAATTACCATTAGTATTTATTTATTTATATTATTTTTTAACCGGCGGAGGCGGCGAGACCACGGAGAATGAGACTGAGAGAAGCTGCCAGGGCTTGGAGGAGGATAAAGCTGAGTTTCAGCTGGAAACTAAAAGACTAGATCGGTTCGGGGAGCAACTTGGCCGGTTCCTCTCCACTTCCTTTAGTTTCGCTCCATGGATAGATCCACGGACCTGGACATCCAGGAGCTCAAGGTACGTGGTCCTGCGGCTGCGGCGCTGGCTTTCCGCTCTGCCGCGCTAGCATCCCGGGCTCTGTTCGCGGCTTCTCGGCGTCGCTGGAGTAGTCGCCGGTCCCGCGGGACGGCGAGGGGGCATCTGGGGCGGGGTATCCCCCGGCGCAGCGCCCTCCCAGGGCCGCGGAGACGCAGGCGGCTGTCCCTTGCCCTCCCGCGCGGGGCTGCCCTCCGCGTGGTTGCTCCCGCTGGAGGCCACCCGGTGCTCTCCTCTCGGGTGACAGTGGCATCTGGACTATAGGACCCGAGGCTCATTGGTGTCCGGACGTGGTCCGCGGAGGTGGAGGCCGCCCTATCTCTACTCGAGGTCGCCCGCTTTCCCGGCAAAGTTGTCCGAGATGCGCGGCCACTTTGCCTCTGGTCCCCTCTCGTCGCTCTCCTGTCCCACTCCTGCCCCCGCGCGACATCGGAACAGCCTGTTTCCGTTCGCAAATTCGCAGCACAGAGGTGTTTGTGGCCACCAGTAGGCAGAGACCCTTCCTCCCACCGCCGCCCACACCATTTCTCTCTTGATGGCCATTGCCTTGGGCGCGAAGGGGTGGTAATTATTGCGGAGGGAGGGCAGAGAGGAGAGACTTTGGGGTCCCCTGCTGGCCTGTCTTCACCAGCTGTACAGACAGACCTCCTAATCCTGTAACCAGGCGGAGTCTGAGGAACTGGGGAAGGGGAGACGCCTGTGGAAGCAAGTCTGGAGAAGGCGGGGCGCCCCTCCCCGCCCAGCCTCCCGGGTCCAAGACCCCGTTTTGGTCTGTTGCTGCACTCCATGTAGTGCCTGCCCTTTTGTCCCTTCCCCTTCCCAGTCCTGAAGTGGCCCAAAAGCACTTAGGCTACCAATTTACCACTCTGCTGGTGGTTATCTCTGTCTGCAGGGCCGGTGTAAAAAGAAAGAAAGAACTTTAAAATGAACAAATCGCAAAATAGTTTAAATGTCCCGCTCACTTGTAGATGATAATGCTGAAAAGAAAAGATTCTGGAGCATTAAATAATTATATATGTACATACATACATACGTAGGTACATATTTATCCATCCTACTCTTCCTCCGGGCATTTTGTACACTACCATTCTTCTTGGGGGCATTTTTTTTGTTAGAGATTTACACGTTAGGACTTTGTCCAGGTAAGGGCTTTTCCGATATCCCTACCTGCTGGGGAAACCTGACCAATAGAGAGAGGTTTGTTAAGAAGAGTCAGGGAAATGGGTTTGCTGAAGAGGCTGGCTCAGGGCTGGGAAATCCCCTGCAGCCTGTCTTCTCCCTATGAGTCACTAAGCGTGTGCATTGCAGTGGGTCCTCATGTCTCCTGGTGATTCCCGAGCCACATGAGGATAGAAACTGGTAGAACTTAGAGCCCTCTGGTGACTGCCTGTGTATGTAGCTCCAGGGAGTCTGAGCTGTTTGAAGACAGCTTAGACAACACTTCAATCCAAGCTCCTGGGTTCCTTGGAGGACGTGAAGTGGGCAAGAGGCAGATTTAATGTTCTAGTTAAAGTTGGCAAACAAGTTTCTGTGCCTTGGCCAAGGTCACAATCAATAGACCTTGGCCTGGATGGAAAAGTCCTGTTACCTCTGTATTGTATCAAGACAGGACACATGGCCTTGTATTTGAATAGATCTCTTGCTATAGTCCCCAAACACCCTTGTATTTCAGAAGAGGGAGTAGGCTTTACTTAAAAAGAACACAGGAATGTGATGTGTATAATATAAAGAGCTGGGTAATTGCTATTTTTTATTTCTATTTTCTGCTAACAATAAGGTATAGAACAGAGGAGAACATTTTCTTACACGATTTGAGCTATCATTCCCCATAACACCCCTTAGGTTCCTAATGATGAATTCCCGAACACACAGACATACATTGTTAATAGAACCAAAACAGCATGCCCATTGTGAAAACTTGTCTGCTGTTAGTCAATGACCACAACTTAAGTTTGATGCTACTATACCCTAGCTTGTGATTCTCACAGCCACGGTGTACTAGACTGTATTGCCATGGATAGAGAACTAGAAGGCAATGGTGCAAAGAGAGTGTTGATGATGACTGGGGGACAAATGAGGCATGCTAGGAGAAAAGTTCTATTGAAGATGGTAATAAGTTGTAACAGGGGCATAGTTCTATGAGGGTCTAAGCTGACAAGCAAGGCTCTGCGGTCAAGCCTTACTAGGAAACAGTTGATGTATCGAGTAAATCTGTGTTGTCAGCTTTTGACCCTACCTTTGGAATATTTAACCTCTGAAAATCATGTGGTCTGTGGTGACATCGCTTGTTGGGATGGATCGCTTTCTTATAGGAGCACCCACTGACTTGGGTTTCTCAGGTTACTTCGGTTCAAGTTATTCTATGATGGCTTTATACAAGAAAACCCCATTGCGATGAGGAGAGGGAAAAGGATTAAAGTGCTGAGGACACTTATTTGGAAGCAGTATTTGCTGTTTTGACTTTTTCTCTTTTAACCCATTTATCCTAATGATAACTTTACTAAGGCAAAACTACATAAACTTTAGTTTTGAGGATGCTTTAAAGTACTGGAAGATGTTTGCAGGGATTAGGAAAAAACAAAACAAATGGATGAAATAGTATAATAATCTAATCTAGCTCTATGTTAAATCATCAGAATTATTAGATGCAGCTGTCAAGCTCAGGTTTTAAGAAAGGGATATTGTGTTACTCATCATTTTTATTTCAGGGTAAATTGTTTTTTATGTCATTTGACAAAAATACCCATGTACATGTACATATTTATGCTATGAGTGTGGGCAATGGTATTTACTATATGTTGCGAAGCAAATAAAGTTTTCTGCCCCAACTTGAAATACTAAAGACTGGCCTCAACAATTAGATATGAAATCATTGCTATCATTATCATAAATATTGCATGCACATTAAAGGATTTATTAGTGGATAATTGAGCAAAAGTTATGCATGTGAAGCTTGCTAATGAAGGCAAGATTATTTTCCTCTTCTGTTTTACATACATGTCACTGATGAAACAAACCAGTGGTGAAAAGGGATCCAGTTCCCAGCCGAAGAGTTGTGGTTTGTTCTTTTCCCTTTGATCTGTTTCTTTTTGAATATATAAACTTGGCTCTGGGTTTTGCCTCGGTATTTGTTTTAAAGGAGAGACAACATCAAACAACCTAGAATATGGGCTGTTGCTTTGGAAATGTGGGGGTTAATAAATATTGATATTAGGAAGAGTATCGTCAGCCCTGGAATAGTTCTAGTTTCAGGGTACTGAGTGCCTCTGCCTAGTTGACATGCTTATATTAATTCTGACTTGTACTGAGCTATACGGTTTCTCCCTCTCAAACAGCTTATCTTACATCACAGAACAGAGCACCACTGATGCCCAAAGTGCATATGTTAAAATATATTACACTGAGGATAATGAATAAGGATAAAGAATTTGAGCATTGAGTTTTAAGACAAATTCTATTTTCTTGTATTGACATATAAAAAGTTAAGCTTTAAAGTGCTAATAATCCATTCTTGAATAATTTGATTTTTGCTTGAGGATCAGAATAATGAAAACCTCCAAGACTAGTACAGTTTTACAATGATGTTGAATTTAAACTTTTACTTATTTCTTTTCAAATTCTCTTTAAGAAGAAAACTGGTTAGAAGTCAAAACAAAATTTTCTACTCTTGGAATAGCCTGAGAACAGTGCTTCTATTTTAAATTTCTAAGAACAAAATAGTAAACTATTTAGCTTATCCTGCTATAAATAAACAAACTTTTTAATAAGGATAATTTGTTTTTATAATATAATAAAGGTAGGCTACAGTTGCTTAATGTTATCTCTTTAAATTGAGCACAATTTCATCAGCTAAGAACTTGAAACTTGACCTATATAGGCAAGGCAAAGCCCTCCCAGAATGATACAATTAGGCCATTAGGAAAGTACTGTATGGGAAGGAAATGATTGCCCAGCAAAAACTTGCATCCATTTAAACAAGTGGTTCATTCCAAGATGCAGCAGTCTGTAACAAACACCATAGTACATTTGTCTACAATCGCATCAAATAAGAGAGCTGGCACTTAGATGAATTCTAAAAATGATTTTTTGTTTCATCAATAAGACACTCAGCCCAGAAAAGTGGAGCTTGCTGCAGTGTGGGAGGCTTTGCAAGAGTGTAAGTAGGTGGTATTTTTATGTTAGTCATTCCATAGTGAAAAATAGTACTCTCCAACACATGTCATATTTTTAGCAACTTGCTTTTTATATTCACACTTTTTAGTTGAGAATAAGGAAACATACATGTGAACAGTGGCTTATTTGACTTCTCTCACATCCTCAGGAGATGTAATTTCTCTTCAGTTATATCCCATTACAACTTTTTGATAAAAAGAACTAACCAGAGAGTTAGTAGCAATTAACTTTGACTTTCAAAGTTAATATTGTTTTAATTAATAATTGTAGGCCTTTATGGGAAACAACATGGTGTTTTAAAAGTATGTGTTTAATATCAAGCTAATTCATGTTTCTTATCTCATTTTTTATGATGAGACATTTGAAATTTATAAAATATAATATATGTAATTTATTATTTAAGATTTAGTTATTTTACTACGTATACATACATCAAAGCATGATGAATTATATATATATATATACATATATATATTTCACACACATATGTTATTGTTAATTCAAAAATGAAATTTCTGAATAAGGATAGATATAGGGTATTTCAGTAAGTGGTTTGATTATTGAAGAGTAAAATTCTCCCATCTCTGTCATGCCTAGGAATTACCATTTGTTCTTTTGAATCTTTTTGTCTTTAAATTCCTTATTTATTCTGTGTATATGCTTGTGTGTGTGTGTGTGTGTGTGTGAGAGAGAGAGAGAGAGAGAGAGAGAGAGAGAGAGAAAGAGAGAGAGAGAGAGAGAGAGAGAGAGAGAGAGAGAGTATGGCTTGTGAATTCCAGGTGAACATGTGGAGGTCTGATGTGGGATTTCCCTCTCTATGCTGTGATTACCATTGATAAATAAAGGAACTGCTTTGGGCCGATAGCAGAGCTACAGGGGAACAGAGCTAGGTGGGGAAAACTAAGCTGAATGCTGGGAGAACAGAGGGCAGAGTGAGAAGAAGCCACGGAGCTGCCACCGGAGACAGACATGTTGAAACTTTGCTGGTAGGCCACGACCTTGTGGTGATACACAGATTAATGGAGATGGGTTAAGATGTAAGAGTTAGCCAATAAGAAGCTAGAGCTAATGGGCCATGCAGTGATTTAAATAATATAGTTATTGTGTGATTATTTTGGGACTGAGCAGTCGGGAACCAACAAGCAGCCTTCCTATCAATAAAGGTCAGAGAACAACTTATAGGACTCAGTTCTACCATGTGAGTCTCAGGGATTATAATGTTGATTTAAAAAATATATCCAGAAATGCAGTTAATATAAATGAAATAAACTTTAAGTAATATAAGTTAAACATTATTTATGGTTTAACTTTAAGGAAGAAACATACTTAGTATTGACAGAGAGAGAATTAGGAAGCAACTGCTGTTGGGAATTGTATAGTCAATTTGAGAAGTGTCCGTCAATTGCTGTCATTAGTAAGCTCAGATCCCAAGTTTCTACTGGCTATTATAGCTTTGCTGATCTCTGGCCTTTACCAGAGATACATCAAGACTTGAAGTAGTAGTAAAAAAAAAAATTTCAAGATTTATGGACTCAAAATAATGGCTCTGCAAGATGGCTTAATGTTGTAAGACAATAAATCAGTGTGCATTTTTTGGAGCATTCCTTTTATATGATATTTAGTTACTTATTTCTCATACAGTATTGGGATTTCACTAAAATGCAATTCAGCAGGCTTATAGCTTTAAGGTAATAAAGAAAATGAGCATTTGCTTTACTTCAGATCTCTATGGATTTTTTGAGTGTGTGCATTTACAATTTGACTGATTTGATGGGCAAATGTCCATATATAAAAATTTATAAGCTTAATAGTTCAACACTACCCATGTTTTTAAGATTATTTTTAGCCTTTGAATGTCTCAAAGTCAACGCTAACTCATTAAAAAGAGGTAGATTTTAATATGTTAATTTTAGTAGTATGTGTGTTTTTCTTTGACTGTATCCATTTTGGATGAATATTAGGAGTAAAGGGAGATCCTATATTTTCAAAGAGAGAAAATAGAGAATTCTAAGCTAACCAAAAAAATGACAAAAAAAGATGAGTATTTCTCCGAAACACATCACAATCCTTCATGTTCTAAATATTAAAAAAACACACACACAGCAAGAGCAAAACTGTACCTTGGGAGTTGTCTTGATATATGCCTAAGTAAGTTTTTGTAGGTTCGCTATAAAAATACTATAAACCATGGCCATATATTTGTGGTGTTAGATTGGTAACACAAAATGCTTCTAAGCAAGATGAAAATTTTAAACATCTTTAAAAGTTAAATATTTCTATATCTACGCACAAAGACTCTGACTTCCAGGGTAATGGCTATCAGAGAAGGAGGGGCTAAAATGGAGACTTTGCTGCTAATTGAAATGTTCAGTCTCAATATTAGAACCCAGAGATATCCAAAAGTCTCCAAGCACTCAGTTTGCATCTAGCTGCCTTGGAAGCTTTGCTTGGTCCAGTTTTGTGGTGTAGGTTGCAATGACTGTTCACACAACCAGACACAGTTCAAATCCTGGCTCAGTAGCACACTAGAGGCAGCTCTGTGGGCAGGGCTCACAGACCTCACAGTTCTCAGCTTTGGTAGGGTAGAGAATGCTAGGGTTGGGAATTGGGTTTACTGGAGTGTTTTCTTCTAATCTTTCTTACCAGTGGCTGAATAATTTCCTTAAAAGTTCATTCAAAATAATTCCAGTATTTAATTAATAAATCGGAAGTACCACTGGTTAGGACTGTTGCCTATTCTGCCTGCTCTTAGTTCACAATTCAACAAAGATACTACCTCGAACTGGAAGATGGAAAAGCAGAAGGTAGAAACCTCATGGGCCTCTGCTCTCTCAATTCTCTGGTCTATGAGTCTATTGCTACCTGTACTTTTTGAAAATGACATGTTTGCATCTTCTTCAAAGAAAATTGTTTTCAAACCGATAAATGTAACATAACTGTTTCCATCATTCAAATATTTCATTTGAACATCAAACCAGGTATATGCTATCAGCTGCTTATTTTGGGGTTTAAAACTGTAGCTCAGAAAAATGAAGTGTTCAGAATCAAACGGTTAATGAAAAATGCATTAGTGACACTGTTCTACGTCTTCTGTTTCTGAAATCTATGCTATTGCGTGTAGTTTAAACTCCAGAGATGTTTGGAAGATGTTGTTCATGGAGTAAAGGGTTTTCTCCGACATTCTTGTTTCCAATGTGAATGGTGACATTTGAGCTGCAATCAACGTGTTTACTTCTCATACAGAGTAGCTCTTCACTCTACATACCTTTAGAAAAGAAACCTTATGTTCATCCCCAATCTTTGGGCTACATTATTTTTAGTTTGACATGCAGTAGTGAAGCCCAAGAGTAAGTGATAGAGGCCTAGGTATGTGCAAATGCCAATAATCCCAGTCATTGGGAGGTAGATGCAGTAGAATCAGATGGTCAAGTCATCCTCAGCTACACGGTAAATTTTAGAACAGCCAGAATACATGAAACTTTATCTCAAAAAGTTTTTTTAATGATATATAATAAATAATAATAAGATGATAGTTTCATAACCTTAAACAAATGTAGAAAATTAGATCCTATATAAATTATATAAATTGGTATATTTTCTCTATTATTTTACTTATCTGCTTACTACCAATTTTGATTTTGTTAAAGACCATAAACTGAATTTGATTTGCAACAAGGGTTCTCTACCTCAGATTTTGTACATTCAGTTTGTCTTAAAATTATTACACACACACACACGCACGCAAATGTGAATTATCATGCACTTAGATTTATGATAAAGCAGAATTGTGAAAATGAACACTGGATGACTTAATTTACAATAAAGCTAAAGATCTCCTTAGAAATTCTTCATATTTAACACAGTTAAGTATATGACTATAAAATAAATTTGATTTCAGCTCTTGACATAATTTTTTGTTAACATTTTCACTAATTTTTAAAAAGTCATCTATGGATATACTCATAGAAGCATAGTCACATATTATTTCAGAAAGGCATGTCTTTTATGTTCATGAGAGATCAATATTCATTAATGCTTTCTGAGGGCATTTTCTAAGACTTTTTAGTCTGAGTATTTCTAGGACAAACAGATTGACTAAATGCATACCACACATTTTCTGTTGAAGGAGCATCACTTCTTAGACGCCTTTCCTTCCACCAACAGTGTTGTTGGTTGGCATCCTTTTGAAGATTCTTCTCTCAAAGCAGTTCTGTGCCTGTCATTGCTATGGTATGACTGCTTGTATGACAAGAAGTCCACAGTATGAAGCTGGTATGAACTTCAGAGAAGGATGGGGAACCAGACCTCATTATGTTTCTTACCCTTGTACAAGCACCCTGCTTAGTCTTTGCCTCATTGATATTGATAATGGCTAGCAGCCGTAAACATTCTGGGTTACAGCTGAAAAAAATTAGAAGTGAAAACCTTAACGCAGTGAAAGTCATAAAAGTACTATATTCATCTTTGCTCAGGGCATGTATACTCAAACACTAGCTCACATATGATCATTTTCTAATTTTCACTTTTGTTGGTAATCTCACATCCTCCTATGGAAGAAAGGTATTATGTACCTAATATAAAAAACAGCCTTGAAATTTTCTTGGGTAGAAGCAAAAATATCAGCATCCATGGGCAAGAGTGATCTTATGAAACATGAAATATGAAAACAAAGTCGTGAGTGGGAAAATACTTCCTCTTGGAGATTCTAGGAGTCAGCATTTACTCAGTGCCTCTCGGTGTTTTAAAAACCTCAAACCGAAGAAAAAGCTAATCCAAGAAAATAGATTGTTTACCTCTAGATTTATAGAATTGTATTTGAGCTTTCCACCTCTCCCTTAGATGGATGAGATATTTTATCTAGTTTTAAAGACAAAGTAAGTTTCACTGCTCCTAAGCAGCTGCTTGGGATTTAACATTAAGAACTGGTGTTTTGTCCTAAAACAACAGTGTTTAATAGCTGACTTTAATACTTTTTGCATTTACCCTAAAGGCTTATGTTTATTTCCATTTTAACAACTACATGGATCTCAATCTAACCATTGGGCACAGAATAGAGATTTGTTTTCTAGTTGTAAATACTTTAAAGAATAAGTGCTATAAACAAATGTATACATCCTTGAAATTGCAGTGACTATGTGGTGTGTAAGTTTTTAGTCATATAAAACATGCCGTGGTATTATACATCTCTTACAAAAGGCTTCAGCCCTCTAGGAATTTTCTTACTTTTCAGAAGCTACAAACTGGAGTCACAGAGGTTAAATGAGAACGCTGTGCCTATCAGGTAGGCCACATGCAGGATCTCACTGGGCCGTAGTTCAGGAACTTCTGAGCCTCTTTAAAGAAAGTGAAACCTTGCATGCCCTTGGACAGTCTGATCAGTAACACTGATGTTTGGGACCATTTTCATTCAAATTTATTCTGATATTAGTCACTGTTTCACTTCTCATTGCTTTTAAATTTGGCTTTTGTGAAGAATAATTGCTCATATTGCCAAATCTATGAAATTAGAAGGCTCCTCACTTTTATCTGGTGTGGAGACATTGTTTAATGAGATGTTAAACTAAATAGGCCCATCTAACTCAGCATTTTGTTTGTTTTCAAAGCCACTTTATAAAATTGATGTTTTGATCCATCGATTGCTCTAAGCAACAGAGACAGTTAGGTTTTATTTCATCTCATTAACTTTTTTCCAAGTTCGTATGTGACTGAGTCATGGTTCAAAGCGTGAACAGTTTCATGTTTGTTCTCTTAATGAGAAGGCCTTTCGTTAAATCATTCCTGAAAAAAGTCATGGGCATTTAATAATTACATAATATGCGACACACAGTGGAATCAGTTGAACATATTTTTTGCCTTGTGATAATGGAGCAGAGTATATTTCATACACTTCCAAGTCACTTACAAGGCACCTGACTTCAGAATGTCTAACATTTGAATACAAGTTGTGACTACTTTGACTAAAATGCATTTCATATACACTTCTAGTGGGTTTTGGAAACTTCTGAGAGGACAATTGAAAAAGCAGGAATGTTAAAGTTCTATAGATAATACAGAAGTAATGTATTTTACTCTGACATAAATAGACTTTTGCCATTATATCATCATCTGAAAACACGTTTAGACTAAGATTTCTGTCTACTATGCTTAGTGAGATAAGCTATTTACTCAATTTGTAAGCGGTAATCTTTCAATGTTATGAAATTCCTTTCCAGCATACACAGAAAAAAATCAGAATTCAAAGGTTGAAAGAGCATGTTCTACTTGTTAAGTTATTGACAAATAGTAGTTGAGTTTAAACCCAGCAAGATAATAAGCTGAAAAGTCAGTGAAAAATTACAAATGTTTACTGGAGCTTACATTTTCTCCCAAAGAGAAGGATTCTAAGTCACTACAAAAGCTAACAGAAGAAACATTGCTCCTATTCCACCAAACATCTTTCTCTGTTATATTCTCCTCTTTGATTTAAATGATCCAATGTATAAATTTTACATTAAAAGACATATGATCCATTGTAAGATTATTGGATATAAGTCTTCGAGCTCTGGCATATACACCATTGAATTCTTTTTTTTTTTCACTATTGAATTCTTATTGAGGGTTTGACAGTAGAATATTTTCAAATGTGTATGAATAATAGGGATTCTTAATGATCTGACCTGTCATTTTCAGAATCTTTTATAAAAGCCTTCCATGTTTGTTCTCTAACACTTCTATGTTCTTCGAGTTAGTCCTTGCTCGTTTGTTTCTTCCTCCTTGCACACTCTTGGTAGGCAATCTTGGATGACTGAAGGTAGCTACAAAGGGATAGCAGCCAGGAAGGAACACTCAGTGTCCCAAATCTCACTTGACCTTCTCAGTCCATGCCATGGAATTTGGTAATCTTTTAGAAAGTTCTGTCTAGATGTTTCACTACCTTTTCAGTATAAGAACTCCATCTGAGGTGTGTCCTCAGTACCATCCTCCAGTTTTCCGTGTTTCAACACTCCCTTTAACCTCTCATTGTCTCCGATGAGACTTCTCCACAGCCCCTCATTTGTCATAGCCTCTCCTGAGAATCATGTGTAGAGCTCTTGTAGTGCTGGTGGTCACTGCAGCAAACGGAATGTACGAAAAATGAGATTACTCTAAGGAACTGGGTCAGAATCCCTGCCAAGAGATTTATACAATCTTTTCTTCTTTTTAATTTTAAATGAGTTAACTTGAAGTAAGTTTGGACAGACTAGATATTGGAGCACAAAGGCTGGCCCTGAGTCTTGGTAGGAAAGGATTTAGACATTTCTGGAAATGCCTGAGGGTGTTTTATAAAAGGAATAAAAGATGATCTCTGGAAACTAGTCCTAACAGCAGCCAATTATTAGCTTTGACAAGACTGATCAAATTGAAGTTTAAAAAAAACCCACATATTTTTATTATTTACGGTTTTGATGAAATTCTTGTGTTAAAGTTCACAAAGACCTAAACCTTGGCAATTTGCTTAGCTGATTTTCTATGTTTTAGGCATAATAATCAATGACCTTACCATTAAAATTATTATGCATTTCTGAAAATTTGAGAGCTTTGTCTTCTTAAATTGGGCTAAAGATCCTTTGCCAACACAGTTAGTCAGCTAAGTCAGCAGCAAGGCTATTCTGGAAGATTGTCAGTGATTCTAGGCATTGGGTTTGAAATATGACTGACTCCAAATAAACCTGTTCTGCTAGTTCCTTATTTTATACATTTCCTTAGTAGAAGCTAGAATTAATTGTGTGTTCTATGGCAGTGGTCATGTGGCTTATTGGCATAAAGTAATATAGACTTGCATAGAACAAAGTAGAAATTCTTATGGAAGACGTATGCTAAGAACAACCTGCAGTGTTCTATGAAAATGATTGGCAAGAAGGGCTAATAGCCTATCTATGATTTTCCTACTTCTTTGACTAGCCTCAAGTAGCTTATGCCCAAGCTACCCACAATTCTACATTTTTACATATTCGTTTAAGAATAAGACAATAGTCCATTTCTTATCTGTTTAAATTTTATTTTTTATTCTCTTTTGATAATTTGTTTTAATTCCCACACTTCAGCATGATACAGCAAAGTCAGCACAATGTTGACATTGCACTTCCCTGGGATGTTCTCAGCTCCTAAACTTCACTAAATAATTCATTTCTTCTTGATCATGAATTTCCTCTCTCTATCTTATAATACTGCCTATGCACTTGCTGGAACACATTTCTCGTTCTTTGCCAATGGATTTTCTTCTTACTGATCAATAACCCGAGGAAGATACAATTCTTTTCTTCCTTTGTATTCCTGCACATTGTACACTGCACCATACATTTTAGGTTAACTGTGGGAGACAGAGAGAATGAGAGAACAGAGAGTGAGTGAGAAAGAGAGTGGAATCTGCTGTATAATACTTTTATAAACATTTTAAAAATGATTTTAATGTGTATGAGTGTTTTGCCTGCGTGTGTATCTGCATACTATGTACCTTTAACAATGGTGGAGGCCAGAAGAGAGTGGCATATTCCTCTGGGATTGGAGTTATAATCCACCTTGAACCACACGTAGGTGCTGGAAATTAAAACCTGATCCTTTGGAAGAATAGCCAGTGCTCTTAACTGCTGAGATCTCTCTCTAGCCTTACATGATAAATATTCTTCTAGGGCATGTTAAATATGACTTTAAGAACAGCATACAGTCAATAATGTTATATGTTCTGAGTTTTCTTAAAGCATGAACAGTTTCCCCCCAGCTTGTCCCATACCTGTCCATTAGGTTTATTTTCTTGCTTTTTATGCATTTTTTAAAAAATTAATTATGAAATATATTTGTTATTTTTTGTTGACATTTTGGCAGTAATTGAAGGAAGATTGGAGTTTTTATTTTAGGAGGAAATATTATTTTTTTCAGCTTGATCTTTGGTTTGCTTGTTAACTTAGTCCAACAGACGAGTTAAATGAGGCAAACATAGTATTTACTGCCAATGAGTAATGACTAGTTACTTATATCCAGGCTTTTTTGAAGTTCATTACCATTGGGTGATGGCACAAGAAGTTTTTGGGCAAGTGGAAAAATTTCCTCGTTGAGTTTCTGTCTCCAAGTTATGAAGTGTTGTACGCCAAGACATTGTAGGAATTATTTTTGTGGCTGTGAGTTTTCTTATTGCAAAATCCCATTACGTAGCAGAGTTTTAGAATTTTGTTTTGTTTCTGTAACACATGGCCTTCATTGAAATTATTTTCTAGAGTCCAAACCTGTGAGTCTGTTTTCTGAAATTAGAGACAAGCCATCCTGTTTTAACTCAATTTTATATTAGCCACAGGCTAGGAGAATTTTAGGTATTATAAGGTAGAGCCTCGGTGTTTATAAAATGGAAAGTAACTCATGTGGTAGTATAGTTAGGATTCTATCATAGCTTGCCTTCAGAGAAAAAACAGGTTCCCCAACTGACTCAAATTTTCATAATTATTTTAGATTGGAGGGTTCTTACACTACCTGCTTATTAAGATCTAGTCATTTGCAACTGAAATTGAACACCAGCAATGATCAACTTTACCTATCTTTTCTTTATGACATCATTGCTTTTAATTGTTGGTTAAAAACCACTGCTTTTCTTTAATAGAATAATGCTTCTTTTGTAATTTATTTATACACATTCACATACAGACTAATCCGCAAAACACATACACACATATGCATACACACAAGCACACATACACAAACATATACAAACACAAATATTGGCTTTGAATTCCTGGAGAAAATACAATTGCTATCTAAAATGTTTATTCATTTTTCTAAGACCTTCTCCTCTAGTTGTGTCTGTATATTTCAGAAACTAAATGCTTAGCACTTGACTTGTTATAATAAAAATTGCCCAGAGGATTAGTCCTAGGAATAGAATCATTCTATTTTCTATAGCCTGAAGCTCTGATGTCTCTATATTCTCTTTTCTGTTGGTCCAGTTAGCCGCTCCAGTAGAAGACCAGTGTTAAGGAAAATATGCTTGCTATTTTATGTGTCATCCTTACATTTAGTGGAAGAGAACTAGATAGCAGACAGATTGGAGTGGGACTGTGTGTATATTAGTATCAATTTATCTAAACAAACTATAAAGTGGACCAATTGTATTTTATTAGTATATATTAATTATATAAAGGGGTTAACAGTGATGTTTCTATATGTGCTTATACTATATTTTGATAACATCCATCTTCTCTCTCTGATTCATCTTATCTTCACTCATTACTTTGGAAATGCCACTTTTACATATGCTAATTTCTCAAAAACTTCTAGGTTTAGCATATCGTTTAGATACTGAGTCGTGTGATTTCTCTCTGATTTTGATTGCTAAATATATTTTTTAGGCACTTGCTTGTTATTTGGTCTCTAAGTGATCTTAAGGTCTTTCTGTATCCATTGTTACAATGATATAGCATGGACATGCAATTAAGAGACAAAAAGCTTTTGCTTATATAGTCATTTTCAAACTAACCTAGATTAATTTTACAATACACTTGAATTTTTTTTTTGAGACAGGGTTTCTTTGTAGCTTTGTAGACTGTCTTGCAACTAGCTCTTGTAGACCAGGCTGGCCTCAAACTCACAGAGATCCACCTGCCACCACTGCCTGATTAGATTAAGTTTACACTTGAAAAAATATTCACCCTGGGTACGTAAAATTGTCTTTGAAATAGTTTGCATTTGATGAACATTTGTTGAGTGAATTACCTTGGATGAAAATTGCTTTCCAATACTGACCTTACTGTGTTTTCCTCCTACACAAAGTCATCATGATATCAATACAAATATGCCATACAAGTAGTTTGTATGTCCTGCACAGCGTTCTTCTCTGTTAAACCTCTTGTTTCATTCAACATTCATTTAGATGAGGCTGAGATGATTCAGCATTCATATCAATCAGTGACCTACTCTGGCTCCTCATAATACTGGCGCTCTTTCATAAGACACTTAATATGATACGAATAAAGGCACAACATCCTGAATTAAATCCCACCACAGGCTGAGAGTCATGAAAAGCAAAGTATGTCCTTCCTGGATGACAGTGATTGAATTTGGCATTTATTATTCTGGACCAGTAAATTATACGAGATAAACGATAGCATGGGAAAGCGGAATCTACAGCTGGAACTCCACACACAAGCATCAGAGTCGGTGCGTTGCACTGTTAACAATCTATTTAACCTAGGTCATACAAGCAAGATTGTTAGCTTGTGTTTTCTTCAAATCACATGCTTCCGTGGCTCTAAAGAACTTATCAAGGCAAACTGTCTTAAATCTATAAAAGAGAAATTTATAAAAAGACATATCATGACAATAATCCATACATATGATCTTTGAGTAAAGTCCATAGACTGTTAAACACTGAAAAATGAATTTAAGTAGTGAGCAATGACTATTATATATTATGCTGATATTCTCCTACCTAGACAAGTATCTTGTATTAGAGCATTTAATATGCGGTTATTGAGTAAAGTGTAATTTCAGCATAGGGAGTTTTAAAAACTTCTTTTTAACTCATAAAGACCTTGAGAGCAAAATGAGCTGTCATCTACTCATTGACAGAGAAAAGTAATTCAGGTTTTGAGATTCCAATTATAAGGCTTCTTTATTTTTGCTCAGTTATAGAGCTACAGAGACACGAGTTCATTGCAGCCTCCCCTTCTGAGCTGTGTGACTTTTGATGTGATAGTTAGCATTTCTAAATGTCATTGACTTCAGGGGTAAATTGAGACTAGCAATTATACCTTCTAGTAAGTTAGTTATTGACTATAGTCACCAATGTTTAGCACAGAACCATCTATCCATGTATTAGTTATTATTCCATTATTATCGTTAAATACTGGTCAAGAGGGTCAAGGAAGATGAGTAAAACCTGAAGAGGGCATAGAAAAGGTGAACACATTTCCCATAGTATATGGAGGCGGGTTCACCTGGGAAGAGAATTTGATGAACTTGCTCTGTGGGACAGAACTGGCACACAGCCACCCTGAAAGATGTCCCGGGATGAGACTTCGGTCTTTGCACAGCTCCGTGGTAGGACTAAACCTAAGTGCTTGAGTTTAGCAATATCAAATGCTCTCCAAAGGTTCTTAACTGCCTAAAGGCAGCTTTTAATTTTAAACACCAAGAAAAGTCAATCAGCTCCCACCTAAAAATATGCATTGGGATGTGTTTTGCATGCATTAAAATCTCATTTCACATCTCACCAAGTTTCACTACTTTTGCGCTCAACTAGTCTCACATTTGGTATTTTATTTATTTCTAATAGGGCACAGAATCTGCTTTACCATATATAGCTCTCAAAGAAATTTTATATAAATTCTTTTAGAAATGCTGGTTTTTGAGATATTTTATTTTTTTTAATTGAAAATAGGTTATTCTCTCACACACAACCTGGCCACAGTTTCCCTTCGCTCCACTCCTCCTACCACCCCCTCCACCACCAATCTCCCCCCCTCTCCCAGATCTGCTCTCCCTCCATTTCCTCTTTAGAAAAGAGCAGGCTTCCAAGAGCTAAAAGCAAAGCAGGACAAAACAAGATACAAATGAGATAAGGCAACAACCCTCACTCAGACAGAGACAACACAACAGGAGGAAAAGATCCCAAGAGCAGGAGATATTTCAAATTTTTATGTCTTCCACAAGGAACTTAAGAAAAGTTGCATACTAAAAATAAATTTCTCAGCCCACAGAGAAAGAGAGAACTCCGAGTAAAAAAGGACCTTGTATTAAAATATTTTTATATAGCATGACAAATGAGTTATATTTTTCAGGGATTTTGCTTATTTATTTATGAATTTTTGAGACAGGCTGACCTTGAACTTACTAGGTAGCCAAAGGCAATCTTGACATCCTTTTCTTCCAAACCTACCTTCCAAGGTGTTTCCTCCATTCTAGCATCATAGTATTTGCTGTGTGTATACTTACCAAAGTAAAACTAATTCTGTCTGTTGGCTGTATATGTATCTTTTTGCAATTCATAGAGTTTTTGCTTATGAAGCTTTACTGCTAACGGCTTTGCTTTGCCTATGGAGATTATGTGAGATAAGTTTATCTTTTGGTTTGCCAAAGCAGACAGATTCTGTTATATTTGCTTACATTTAAAAATTCTTAGTGGAAAATAATTCCTGAAAACAAACAAACAAAAACTCAAAGACATGCCGTAGGACCTGATGGGTCTTGCTCGTTGGTCCAGTCTGAGATTTGAGACAGGAACCAAGTCTCTTTCCCTGCTTGACAGAGTTTGTATTGCTAAGTCCTGCTTTTGGTTATGGAACTGAAATGAAAATTATCACTGAAATTTTAAAAAATAAATGGTAATTTAGTTAGTATAATTCCCATATTTACTTTGTAGTAAAAAATGCCAGCTACTACACTGATCAATTTTTCTTAACCTGCTGATTTTGTGAAAATGCAAATACAGAAGCGAGACGTGATGTCTGAAAAGTTGACAGAATCCGTCTGTGCCCCTCTTCCCGACCAAATACTTTGAACTTGCCAGTAGGAATCTTTCCTGTGCAATTTCTCTTGCCTTGATTCCATATTTAGCTGTAACTGTAGCCAAAAATCTTTCTTTACCTTTATTGTAGCAGGCTAGAAAAAAAAAAAAAGCAAGAATACGTGGTTTTGTTTTCTCTCAGTTCTGCCACTCTGGCTGCTGGTAACTGTTTCTACTGCAGTTGTGACTAAGGTGAGCATACCTTGTGTTTGTACTTGTTTAAAGGTACTTGACATTCTGAGGGAATGTAACCAAATCTTTTCTATTTGTTTTTTAACGGTGAGTTGTTAATAGCAGGGATATGCATATACTTGATAATTTTCTGGAAATTCAGTATGTTTTAAAGAATCTATATGGTGCTATCTGTTATTCTTAGCTTTGAAGTTATTTAGGAATAAATGAAATTAGCAGATAAAAGTACATTTTCTTCAAAGTGGAAATGGCCTCTTTTTCAACCACAGTAACAGAGAATGAAGTCAGTTAATAGCAAAGCGTAGGATAGTAGATGTGCTATTCATGAGATCTGCTGTTACATCATGCCAATCTTACCTGAACTGGCAAGGACAGAGGAGGGGCTCTGGCAATGAAAGAAGGCTCAGGGCACTGGCGAATATACTTTCTTGACACTGAAGTAGAAGGAAGGAAAATTAACGTTTCTATCACTGGACTACAGTTTCTACTATTTTATCACTCCTTTAATTTACACAGAGATGACTCAAAACTTTTCATTTAGAAAATGAGCATCATCTATGTATGGCTAGTGAAGGTATACATGGCTGTCTAATGACTGATAGGCATCTCCCTTCGCACCCTCAGACTGGTCAGGATTTAGCACAGTAGTCAGCTTGCTGTAGTGAAGCTTTAGTTCTGTTTGTATTACTCATTGAAGTTTTATTATTTAGAATACAGTGGCTTCTATTTCCTTAATAGAAAGGGAAGCCTTCATTTTCCTTAACAAAACAAAACATGGCAATCTTCACAATTCTCTCATGTCCATTGGCCTCTGACACCCTGATGTATTAGTTGTACAGGTGCTTCAGAAATCTGACATCCAGGCTTCTCATCAAACAACACAGCAATAATCATAATAAATAGTTCATCAAGAATCTAATTGTTTTATTTGGGTAACGTTATTTTTGGGGGGCATTAATCAACTTTCTTTTTGGGGATACCTTATCAATGCGTATTAACGTAAAAGAAAACACAGGCGATCTGTATAGATGCATTTTCACAAAGTCTGCATAATACCATATAGAAGCATAACATTCACATATCTATATTTTAAGAGCAAAGGTGCTGTTTGTTGTGTCTTTCATAACCATGGGATGCTGCAATCCACTTCAGTTAAGTAAGAGACTTGTAAACTAATTTCCTATAGTGTTTTACATATTCAGCAATCTATATTGTCATTACTTAAAGATGAAAAGAGGGACTTGTTTTGAGATTGACTGTTAAAAGATGCAAACTAACTTGCTCATTTAATTAAAGACGCCTGCAGATGAGCATGTGGGAAGAGAATCAAGCTTAACATTGTGTTTTATTTGTTGTATCCTCCACTAGTTTTCATCATAGTCTCATTATCTGAAACTTCTCTTTCCCTTCTAATTGAAGGAACACCTGCTCTTCCTTTCTTATCGAGTCTGCTGTTTTCATTTGCTTGTAGCATCCCTAAAGACCGATTGCGAGATTATATCCTTAAAATTGCTCCTTCAGCAGCCTGGATGGGCAATTATCTTGGAAAGGGGAAGTGAAGTCAAAGTGTTCAAGATTCATGTCTGATGTTTCTTAAATGTGACCTCTACAAGGAATATTCCTCCCTTAGGAAGATAAATTATAATGTGAGCTCCTTACTATGCAGGGAGCCAGGGTGAGATTGCATAGAAAGACGTGCATGTCTGGCATGAGAAAATATTCTGGCAAAACCTAAGAAGCAATTAGGAGCTGCACAGAGGTTTTGGATTTCAAATTTAATTTTGATTAGCTAATATACTAGACATTATTTGAATGACATACTCACAGACACATTAAAGTTGGTTGAGTTAAAATTAAAAGAGTCAAATAAAGCTCAATGGGTATTAACATCCAAAACATTTAATGAAAGAAATGGTATTGGGATTATGGAATTTCCCGTAAAGCAGCTTCTGAAATGATTTAAATAACAGACAGCTTGGCTAAGGTATATGTTTTTGACACTATTATTTTGCATGTCCTTTTATAAAATAAATAAATAAATAAATAAAAATCATAACTCCTGTTTGTTTTATAATAATTACTTTAGAATTTAGGAAAAAGAACTAACTGCGTTTGTGTTCAATTCTTCACTTGATTTACTCACTGAGAATGATTTTAATGCCGGTTTCAGTGTTTCAGTTTTCCTTTGAAAGGTAGACAATATATATGTGTCACCTGGTATCACTTGGTATGTAAAATTGGGAATGAACTCGTAACTGCTAGAACTGCATGTAGAAGACCTGCCTGAAATCAAAGCAACCACTATTCCATTCTGCAATGGGAAGGAGCCCAGGGAGACCCACTCTTTGCTGTGAAGCTATTGGTAATTAGTAGCTCCTGGGGTGGGGTAAGTTTTCTTCAAAATGAAGTCTCTAAAAGGCTATCAGTGCTCCAATACAGGGCCATACAGCCATGCATATATAACAGCGTTACGTGGACTCAGTGCCTTTTTTTTTTTTTAAAGAAAAGAGAAGAAATGAAGTTAGGAAGGAGGAAGGGTGGTAGCAGAAAAAGGGGAGGAATCAAAGGGAATGGAATGGGGGTAGATTTTAATGAAAACACATTACATGCAGGTGTGAAGTTCTTCTCAAATAACAATGAAATCAACAAGAGGGAGAAACCAAAGGAAGGATAAAAGACTGAAGTGAATGTGGTAGAGCTTCCAGAAGTCAGAGGAATTAAACATGGGCATATTTCCAAATAACCCACACTTGTAGCAGGTGAGTTTAAAGCTGGGTTCTTCTGAGTCACAGTATAGCTGACTCTACAAAAGGAGCACACTATTTCTTTGTTAAAAACACCTAAATCTGTAATGCTTAACTAGTTTTCTTTGTCAATAAATGCTTGCTAGCCTGGGAAATTAGAAAATGTTCCTCTTTAGTAAAGACTTCTAGTAATCATAAACTATGGGTTCACTCGCTTCACAAGATGCGTAGAATAGAGAAATTATGCGGTTAATGTTATGTTACTCTCACTTTTCGTTATAGTAGTCATTTGGAAATTAATTATATATTCAAATGAGACATTTCTGTACTGTATAAAATTTATGTTTATGCAGCAATATGACATTTAAGAATTCTTAGAAATTGAGATTTGTATTTTTATCAGTGACAGCTAATAATAACAGAGGATGGAGGAATATAACAGAGTGTTATATAATTAGTATTATGATAAATAATAAAGTATTTTTAGTAGAAAATATTTTTTTTACAATTAGAAAAAAATATTTTATTTGGGTATATTCAAGTGTTTCTGTGGAGAAAAATCTGAATTTTTTCTATAACATATGTACATAGGTTTGTGCAATTTCTTAAAGGAAATATTTTATTTGTATTCTCTCTATCTTTAGTTTATACCTTAAAACCAAAATTTCTAAAAGCTGTCTAATAAGTACTTTTAGACATTTAGTTACTTTTGCTGCAATAATTAGAACTTTAAGAACTATATTGATTTAACCAAAATATATGTTATCTCTAAATACATGGTGTTTAAATATATTTAATAACAATTACATATTTCCTTTAAATTTATTCTTTAACTTTTCCCTTTTTTTTTTGAGGCAGGGTTTCTTTGTGTTGTTTTTGGAGCCAGTCCTGGAACTATCTCTTGCAGACCAGGCTGGCCTTGAACTCTCAGAGATCTGTCTGCCTCTGCCTCCTGAGTGCTGGGATTAAAGGCCTGCTCCACGACCACCTGGCAACTTTTCCCTTTATACCTTTAAATGAGCAAAAATTGTAAGTAAATGTACATTTATGTAGTCAATTCTGCCAATTTTTCTTAGTTGGTACTCTAATTTTTTGCTCTAAGTTTTATTATGTTTCATAAAATTATTTTATTATGATGATAAGCATAGAAATCTCATTGATAGTGAAATGTAAAACCCTAGGCAGAGTTCTATTGACTTAGAACAATTTATTTAGGTTGCTTATTTTTTATTAGTCTTTCTCTGTGTGTATGTGTCCATGTACACTCATGTGTATGTTTGAGTGCACACACAGAGCCCATAAGAAGGTTGTTGGCTTCGAACTCACAGTGATGCATCCGCCTCTGCCTCCCGAGTGCTGGGATTAAAGGTGTAAATCACCCTCATCTAGACAGAACTAGTAGTTTTTTAAAAAATAGTTAAAGAAAAAATATAAATAGACGAAATATTCCAGAACTCCTCCTATGAAACCAGTATTACTCTAATACCAATACTAAGTAAAGACACAACAAAAGCAACAACAAAAAACTTCACAAAACTATAGATGTATATTCCTGATGATTATAGATATAAAAATTCACTATAAAACACCAGAAAAACGGATACTGGCTCATAAAGGCCACCTACCACTTACCTTTTTGACTAATGTGTTTAGTAGCTTCAATATTCTCACATTTTAAAGGCCCAAAGGCAGCCTTAGTCTCTTGTTCTATCTGCCCTCTTAAGCTTTTTATTAAGTTCATGTCAGATGTTACTGTTATTGCAGAGACCTATTAGGTGATATCTTCCTTCTAGATTTCATTCTAATTTCTATTCTTCCCTTGCATCAAAGACAAATACTTATTTCTAAAGTGCGACTTTCATTATTCCATCCTAAATAAAATCTTAGCTGTCTCTAACATTGGAAAGAATTCTCTTTAGTGACTCATTAGGCTCTCCCTGATGAGAGAGCAGTCTACCGTCCTATTCTTACTTTTCTTCTCAAAAGGACCCTCTGCTCCAGTGTAATGGGATCAGTCACCACTTTCATGAAATGCTGATGTCTCTGTTGGCATCCTTCCAAGAATCCCCTTCCTACTGCTAACAACCAAGTCAGCCAGTAGGGTGGAGTTCAGTTCTGAAAAGCCTGCTATTAGAATCTTCTGTAGGAAAAAATATTTATCCCTTTTGCTTTTTAAATTCATAGAGGTTATGAACTCTACTTAGTAGTTGAAGTCCACATAACTGTAAGATATTATTAATATGGTAAACTTTCTAAGTTTCCAAACTTTTTTCTTGTTTCTATTCTGGAGCTTCAATGTGAACTTTGAATGTGCTGAGTAAATAAATAGATAAAAATAAATAAATAAATAAATAAATGAAATCTGTGAGTTACAGTCTCTTCAAGCCTTTCTCTAATAATCTTTAGGAACAAAAAGACATAAGGTGATCAGAAGCAGAGCAGTTTAAATGTGATATAGACACCAGCTTTGAGCAGTCATTATCTGAGAAATTAATAATCTGGGTGACTATATTTCCCCTCTTTATGTTTAATAAATACAAAGAAAAAGCAAAAAAAAATGAGAAATATATTCAATGGATAGTAGCAAATTATAGGCCCAAAGGGTTTTTTTATATTTTATTTTTTTAGATTTTTCAAAATTACAATCCAAGTTCCCACTCCCTCCCCCTCTCCCATTCCCTCCACCCAACCTTGCACTCCACCCCCATCCAATCCTCAGAGAGGGTAAGGCACATTGCTCTGTGGAAGGTCCAAGGTCCTCCTACATATATCTAGATTGAGCAAGGTACACATCCAAAGAAAATAAGTTCCCCAAAAGCCGGTATATTCAGTAGGGATAAATCCTGGTGCCACTGCCAGTGGCCCTCAGTCTCTCCCCGTCATGTAACAATCAACAACATTCAGAGACTAGTTTGGTCCTAGTCTTGTTCCTTCCAAGTCGGGTTCGAGTTGGTGAGCTCCCATTAGCTCAGGTAAACTGTTTCAGTGAGTGAACCCATAATGGTCTTGACCTCTTTGCTCATATTCTCATTCTTCCCACTCTTCAGCTGGACTTTGGGAGCTCAGTCTAGTGCTCTGAAATAGGTTTCTGCCTCTGTTTCCATCAGTTGCTGGATGAAGGTTCTATGGTGAAACAAGATATTCATCAGTCTGGCTACAGGTTAAATCAAGATCGCGGCCCCCCTCTACTCTATGGCTTATGGTCTTTGCTGGGGTCATCCTTGTGGATTCCTGAAAATTTATCTAGAGCCAGGTTTCTGCTAACACTATAATGACTCCCTTAATCAAGATATATTTTTCCTTGCTATTATCTCTGTCTTTCCTCCATCTCATCTATCCCATTCCCTCAAGTTTGCCTTATCCTTCCCCTTTCCCCCTCCTCTTCCCCTTCCACACTATAAATAACCCAATTAAAAATGGAGTACAGGACTAAATAGAGAATTCTCAACAGAAGAATCTCAAATGGCCAAAAGATACTTAAGACAATGTTCAACATCCTTAGCCATAAGGGAAATGCAAATCAAAACAACTCTGAGATACCATCTTACACCTTTCAGAATGGCTAAGATCAAAAACATCAATGATAGTTTATGCTGGAGAGGATGTGGAGTAAGGAAACACTCATTCACTGCTGGTGGGAATGCAAATTTGTACAAACACTTTGGAAATCTGTATGGCGGTTTCTCAGAAAGTTGGTAATCAACCTACCTCAGATCCAACATTACCACTCTTGGGCATATACTCAAAAGATGCTCAATCATACAAAAAGGCATTTGTTCATCTGTGTTCATAGCAGCATTATTTGTAATAAACAGAACCTAGAAAAAATAGATGCTTGTCAACTGAATAATGGATAAAGAAAATGTGGCACATTTACATATTAGAGTACTACTCAGTGGTAAAAAAACAATGACATCTTGAATTTTGCATGCAAATGGATGGAATTAGAAAACACTATCCTGAGTGAGACAACCCAGACTCAAAAAGATGAATATGGTATGTACTCACTCATAAGTGGGTACTAGCTATATACAAAGGACACTGAGCCTATAGGTCATGATCCTAGAGAAGCTAAGTAATTGGGTGAACCCAAAGAAAAACATGTATATAACCACCTGGAAGGTCGAAATAGACAATATCACCTGACAAAATTGGAAGCATGAGGTGGGGAAACAAGGGAGGGTAGAAGGCCAAAGGGTTTTAATAACAACATATACTTAAGTTTTGATACCAAAACTGAATAGACAGTAAATATCATTTGAATTCTGATTCTATGGCAAATCATTATAAAATTATAGTACACTGCTTTTGCTTGTTCTTAAATCATTGTGATTTCTTGGATATGTCTTTTGATGAAAATGAAAATTATAGATCCTAAAGCATGCCTTGCATGTAATATTTCATCCTAATTATACATGTTTTATGACTTTCCTGATGGTTGCTCTACAGAACCTTGACACTTCAATCATTCCGACTTTTATTGTTACTATTTCCATCACTTGATAAAATAACTACATGACATATGGAGATCAAGTTCCTCTATTAAAAAAAATCACTTGAGTTAGCAAAACCAAAACCAATTTAAGTAAAAGTAGCCTGTGGCATTTGCATGAAGAATCAATGTCCTTCTTGCTCTATTGTTAAATCTTTAAAGCCAAGTTCTTGTTTTACATCAGCCCAGTGCATTTTATTTGTTCTAAGACTAATAACAATATACATTATACAACAGTTCCATCAAGGCATTTGTAAGCTTAAGCTTAGCATTGGTATAATTTAGAAGCCAAATAAAAGTTTCTTCTCCACAGATTTTGTTTTCCCCTGTGATAACAGAAATAAAAGGCAAAAGAATGTCTAGGAATTTTCACAACATACATTAGCTTGAACTTTGATAAAAATACTTATAGTAAACCAATATTATTTCAGATCATGGGATGGAGCACACAGTTCCAGGAGGATTGTTTTTCGTGGTGTGTGGGGGGGGGGTAGGGGTAGCTAGGAGTTGCATTATGCCTTTGCACTAATCTTGTTAGCATTGTGAACTTGTTCAAATTATTTTAATCTTATGTTTAAATAATATAAATTCCTAGCACTCCGGACTATGTGAAAATGTCAGGATATTGGAAGATTTTTGTCAAGATCGCTATTTTGTAGGCAAATGATAAATGGAAGAGTCTTGTATTTGAAATTTTCCTTTACTTTAAGGATTTGGCCAAGATCTTGGACTGTGTCATTTTTATGGTTGATGATATTGCATTTTTATATTGTTGTGACAGCTTTCTGGAGTTAAGGTGGACAACACTGACATCAAGAATAATTGAGCTGGGGAAAATATTCCTAATTATTTTAATTATGTATAAAGAGAAATAATGTACCTACATTTATGAATCAAGTCTTTAGAATATAGTGCATGCAAGTGGGGTCATTTATCTTGACATGTTGGTACATCGCTCTTGGCTAATGAAGAAAGTGAGACGTTTTGGGACAAATAATGACAGTGACTCTGCTGGGAAAATGTTTTCACTGTAACTGAATTTTCAATTACGCCAACAAAAATAAAAAAGAATACAGATTTTTATAAACTGCAATATGTGTTTTTTTTTATTTACATAACTGCAAAGGCTGGACACATCTTCTCCATGAGCTAAAGAAAGGACTATAGTTCCTTCATGAACCACTGGCTCACTCCTGGCAGAAGGCCTAGACACAGGACCAAAAAGACAAACTCAGGTGACTTACAGAGGTTTGGTCTTGGCCTCCAACTTGGCTTTTGCAACTGTGTGTCTTTAAACAAGTAAAGTTTCTCTAAGAACATTTCTTCACACAGAAATGATGCTGCTCTTTCTACTAGCTCACTGGGTTGTTGTGAGGACTAATTGTGATTGTAGATGATTAAATATAAAGAAATCTTGAATAACGAACAGCTGTTTGTTGGATATGTAGTTCCATTCCCTTTAAAGTGGACATAGGACCGGTACAATGATGCAGTTGCTAGGCTACCTCACAAGTTTGATTACTAGTGTTTATATCCCCAACATCACAGAAGACATCTGGTTGTGGCACTGCACATTTGTGATCTCAGACACAGAGAGGTGGGAAGCTGGCTGCTATAAAGATTCTGAAAAGCACCCGAGGAACGATATTTGAGGAGCCCTCTGGTCTCCACACAAAAGTTTATATGCATGTATTTATTCACCCACCCAAACATACCTGCACCAAAGCCCCCTTCCCTATGCATATTAATGAAGTGGATTTAGTTGAGAATATAGTGGAAGTAGAGATGCCCAACTTTGTTGTTGCCAATACAGACTCAAAGGAAAATAATGTCTAGAAATTTCTACAATCTCACACTTAGAAATTTGCAAATTTAGGCTGTAAATTTGTATTTAGGTTGTAATTTTGATTATGATTATTATCCTAAGTGTTACGCGTGGGTTTAGAGTGGGGCCCGAGGGGGAGTTTTATTGACAGGAGGAATCTGGAGCCAGCCAGTTGTGGAGATGCAACTAAGCTAAGCGTATTCTCTCAAAGGCATATTTTCTCATTTCTGAAAGATAATGATTATTCCCTTAGTTAGGGAACTTTTAAAGAGACCTTCCATTTCGGATACACTCTGCTCACTAAGAAATTGGAGTGAGCTCTGACAAGGTGGAAAGGAGTGACTACATCTGCCAGGAATTTGTTTGAAGGGGCAACTAGGGCAGCATGAATTTGCAGGGGTTTTTCACCCATCATACCATCAGGCTGTCTCTGTCACCCCTGCCACTCTTCTGGGAAATGTATGGTATCTGCTATTGGGCTTTCTGAAGCTCAGCCCTTTGCCAACTTTCTCATGTTCACAGCTAAGCTGCGAGATCCCCTCTGATACCCTGCAGGGGGTTTCTGTCATTACAGGGAGTGAGGGGGAAAGCTGCAGAGCAGAAGCCCAGGCAGAATTCTAATGAGGTTCTAACGGAATTTGTCAAATTTTTAGACCCAAGAATAAGAGCTGATTTATTTAAATCCAGGAACCTTAACAGCCTCTAACACACAGTGCATGTTTTCACCCTCAGAAGATTTGGTACTGGAACTTAATAAAAACCATCATGCATTTACCCCGCTAGTTTATCCTACGTTGATAAGATGTATATTTCTACATTTGGTCATTTTAAATAAATAATTATCTTAATTAGAGAAAACAAATATAGTGATATCATGTAATCAGGAAGGTGCTATGTATCCTTCTTTGCCACAAAGCTTCCTACTTATGTGCTGATTGGCCGTTATAGTTTCAGCACGTTGGGGGTTAGCTGGTTAGAGATGAAATAGATGCATTTACAATAGTTTACAGTTTTCATTTAGTTAAACCAAGAATCACAATTTCCATTTGTTCCATAAGTTATGACAAAGGTGCCCTAATCGTTATCCTTCAATAGTGGCTTAGGAGACAGATCATGGAGATAACGGCCGTTTTCTACTTCACTATTATTGACAGGTAGAAGCAAATTAGATTTGTATGTTCTTGCCTGTAGAGGGGCACCAGCTGGTTCATTTCTTGTTTGTAAAGAATATCTATTAATAAGCTTTCTAAATTCCAAGTGAAATCCATAATTTCCTCCCTGCTTTCCCCGCTGGCTGGAAGTCATTATTAGCTGTGACTCCAGAGTATTTCAGAGTGACAAAGATTTTGAGAACACATGGATCATTCCAGTCTCGTAAGTAATGGTGTTGTTCAACTTTATTACACAAATTTAAAAGATTAAAAAATTAAACACCAGACAGAAATAACTTCTGTATTTAATGGGGATTAAATGACTTTAATGGTTGAGGGAATTGCCTCGATGTAGGAGTGAAATGAGCTTCAGGTTTTTTGCTTTTTGTTATCACTGACATGATAGAAGTATTTAAGAAGCACATCAAGAAGAAGTAATGCTGTGGCTACAATATTGTGGAAATCACTTAAGCTGATAAATTAATGAAGAGATGAGGAATGAATGAAGGAGTGAATGAATGATACAGAAGAAAAATGACTCCAAGTTCTTTCAAACTACAAGAATCCTGAGTAACATTTCTAGATAACAGGGTTTCTAAAAAAACAAACTAAAAGCCATCAGTACCTAGCTTCAGCAGAGGGAATTCATGCGGCAATGTTTAGACAACTCAGATATTAGAATGCATAGGAGAAAACATGAGTTTCTTTTTTTTATTTTATTTTTTTTATTGAGAATAAGAAAAAAAAAAGTTTCTGCCTCCTCCCAGCCTCCCATTTCCACCCCCCTCCCCCCAAAACACGAGTTTCTTGTTACATTATAATAAATGTACATTTCAGATTTTGTCAATTGCCCACAAACACGAATATTTTTCTTGATATCCACATATGACTCTCGGGTGATTTCTTGACAGAAAGTTACATGAGGTATAGCATATGAGTTGCATGTTACATTAATAATGAAATTCTATCTTGTTCCCCTCAACTATACTGAATTAGCATAGTGACATAGTTGTCTCATGGTGTATTGAATAATGTCACCATCATTGTCATTATTGTTATTAAGACATATTAAGATAGTTCCTTTTTGCTGAACTTAATGTGCCGGACTTTGTTGATTCCCCATGGAAGCCCTTACCCGTTGGGAGAAGAAGGTGGAAGGTGGGTTAGGGGGAGGCGAGGAGCAGTGGGAGGAGATAGGGAGAACTGTGGTTGGAATGTAAAATGCAATTAAAGAATAAAGTTTTTTTCTAAATCACACATCAGTAACATCTAAAGAATTTTCATTCTGCTTCTTCTTGTTGTGCATTCCCTTAAATATTTTTTAAAATAAAATACACAGTAAATTATTTTCATAATACAGCTGAAACAAAGAGCAGATTAATGTGATTTTTTAAAAAAACATTCTGCATTAAATTTTTAACAGTATCTCATCGGATTGATAATCTAGAAAACTTTGTGGAAGTCAATATGTATATTTAGTATACGTGAAACTATAAGGAACTTTCTTCCTAAAAGATTTATTTGTATTAGTTTTTTAGATGCATGTATGTCTATGTACCATGTGCATGTCTGTTGCCTATGGAGACCAGAAGAGGGAGTCAGATACCAGG
This sequence comes from Alexandromys fortis, assembly GCF_014885135.2. NCBI lineage: Eukaryota > Metazoa > Chordata > Mammalia > Rodentia > Cricetidae > Alexandromys > Alexandromys fortis. The sequence continues at coordinate 13,147,319 of NW_026067938.1, forward strand.
ACCTAGAATTATACAGCTCAAGTGTGACACCATGTAGTCCCCAGGATTATGAGAGAGAGAGAGAGAGAGAGAGAGAGAGAGAGAGAGAGAGAGAGAGGAAGAGAGAGAGAGAGAGACTAAAACAGAGTCTCTGTCCCCTCCAAAAGAACATACCCCTCTGAATCAATGAATCAAAGCACATATGAGCTCACATAGATTGAAGCAGCAAGCACAGGCCCTACATGGGTCTATACGAAGTCTTCTGTGTGTATATTATAGCTATTAGCTTAGTATTTTTATGGGAATTTGACTGTGAGTCTCTGACTCTTGTGCCAGCTCTTAGGACTCCTTTCCTTTTGAGTTGTCATATCCAGCTTCAGTATGATTCGATAGGATAGATTTGCTTCATCTTATTATATTTTATTTTGTCATGTTTGGTTGTTTTCTCATGGGAAACTCTTCTTTTCTAATAAGAGACACAAAGGGAGTAGACCTGGAGGGGAGCTGACGTGAAGAGGAATTGAGAGGTATAAAGGGAGAGAAAACTATCATCAGGACACAATGTATGAGAAAAGAATCTATTTTCAATGTAAAAACGAATTAAAAATTAAAAATTTCAATGTTAAAACTTTGACCTAAGCTTGATTAGTTTTTCTGTTAAATGTTAATCTATGTTTAAATATTTGTAATTGTGGTATATCTGTTATTTTCTAGTTCACTTTCTATAACACAGACACACACCATTATTACAAGTTGAATATTAATGTAAAACAATCAAGCTCAGAAATTCTCCATGTATCAAATATTTTGAGCACCAAAATAATAACACAGTGACATTTTCTTATGATTCAATGGATGAAAACTTGGTTGTACTTATAAAGTGATTAACCTTTTAATGCATTACACAAAATTATTTCATATTACATGTATGAGGCGCCTAGTAAATGTGAATGAATTTCAGGATTTTTCTTGCATCCTTACCCTAGGACTTCTCATTACACACATGCAAACATAGCAAAAATCTGAAAAAAAAAAACACTGAAACATTTCCGGATTCAAGCACTTCAGTCTGTGTTCAAATTTAGAATTATATTTCTGCATTATCCATGTAAATATATTCATACATGCATATTAGTATTTATACATACATATATTTATAATCTCCTATGTAAAACAGATTAAGTAACTGAAAATTGACACTCGACTTGTTCTACTGTGTTATTCTTATTTAGAATACAGTCACCGTAAATAGCTATTTCTGTGTCCCCCTCTTCGTTAGGATAGTTGCCTCTGAATCTAGCAGTAGGGCGAGGTGAGTCCTGGCATTCTGTGAATGTTGGCACTGTAGCAGTTTTGGTGTATGTCTGCTTCTCATTAAGCTCTATCAAGTAACTGATGGATTACAACAAATTCTTTTCCTGCTTCAGGTTTGCTGATTTACAGGGGAGATTTTTAATTGGGAAGATAGCAATCTTTTCTATACCATATTCTTATTTTCAGTTATATTATGTTATACTTCAGTGTGTGTTTCAAAAGATTATCAATTATGTAATGTTCTCCTTGCCACATTCTGCAGTAAAAGGTGCCCTGCATGAAGGAAGTATATGTATTTTGTTCTTTAAAAAGAAGTATTCATATCTATTCTGCAGAAAATATTAAGGTGATTCATTCAGAGAGTCATGACAATGCTCAATTTGGGCTCTGCTCTCTGTTTTCTTAGAGTAATTTTCAGAACAGGACTTTTCAAAAGTAACATCTCCTTGCAAGTGTGAAACACACTGTGTAGCTTTGTGTAGCTGGGGTAAGTTCATCCTGCTTAGAAGCTTGAGTTCCTCCATCATAAATCATAGCTTGTCTTGTGACTCCCTTTAACTAAGATTACAACATCATTCCACTAACAAACAGAGTTTGTTCACAGAAACTTCAAAGTGCTGTGCTTTGCACTGTTGAGAAGCTGCAGTCTCACCATTATGAAAAGACCTTCCTTATTCTACTAGAACAGTGCTCCTCAACGTATGGGTTGCAATCCTTCAAGGGCACATAGAAGATGTTTAATTATAACTCATAAAAGTATCAAATTACAGTTATGAAGTAGCAATGAAATTATATTATGATTGGGTCAGCACAACATGAAAAAAAATGCTGTATGAAAGGGTCACAATATTTGGAAGATTGAGCACCACTGTACAAGAGTGAGGAAGCCATATGGAGATGGAGTAACACTAATATGTAGGAGCAGCTATCCAGGGACAATGCCAGTCCATTGCCCCGTGTTATTTGTCAGGTATATGAAGCTACCAGAGTGAGCCCTAGCAATACTAGCAGAAAGACAACCTGTGGCCCACAAAATTAAGGGGAAATAAAGTTTCAGTTGTGTGTGGCTACTAAGTTTTTGGATGATTCATTGTATATTGTAGTCAACTGAACAATTATCACTCATTTTCCATAAAACATTGAATCTAAAATATTTTGGAAATTTCAGGACCCAAGGGTATTGCATCCATAACTCATTTGTGATGTTTTGTGTAGTCTAGCTTCCACGTACACAGTTACTACAAGCTGATTGCAACTAAAGACATGCACATCTTCAATGGGGTACCTTGGCAAACATTTGCTTTCTTCATTTACTTTCAAAATGTTGTTGACAATTAGAGCTTCAGAACTTAAAGTCCGTTAATATTAAGTAATAAGTTATTTTTAAAGTAACTTTTAAGTTCTTTACTACACATATCTGATTATCATTTGGGGGCATCTCTTGAGTTAAATGAATATATAAGAAAATTTCAAACATACATTTAAGCTCAACGTATTTCCTCTTCAGAAATCAAGTTGAAGTTAAAACATAGACTCTCTAACAGTAGAGGGGTTATTTGAAGTTCTGGCATTGAGACAATAAAAGTGAGCCCAAATTTTCAAAATCTATCATGAATGCATAAAAGAATATATTTGCTTGCATTGTACTGTGGTAATTAGAACTTTTAAATGACTTGTTATCAATTTACCTCAGCATGTGGGTGCTAAAATCTTTGAGGTGAAAAGTGAGCTGCAGCCATCAGTTCAAATATTGTACTTGAATTTGGACTTCAGAATAATCTTTCAAAAAGATGTTTAATTGTGTTACTGAAGAACTTCAACTGTGTTGGCACATTGACAGGATTTGAGCTCTAATCAAGCTTGCAATCTTGTCACCAAAGTGGTAAAAATATGATGCTTTATTTTAGCATTGTCAAAGAGGAGGCTGATCACAACAGCAAAGAAGATTGCAGGAGACAAAAGGAGACATGATTCAGAGCCAAGATGGAGAGTAAGTGTGTCAAGAGCTGAGACTATAGACAAGAGATTCCTTTGCATCCCCAGTCAGCACAAAGGGTTTTTAAGTTGGAGGGTGAAGAAATATTAGAACTCAATCACCTGACATTGTAGGAGTGATCACAGATCCTGTATGTCATCATCAGGATTATAGGTAACCTGGCAGGGGCACATGTATCCTGGGAAAACGTATGGGTACCCATAAAGTGATGAGGGGGATATCAGTTTTATTCAATTTATCAGAATATAAATATTCTCTGTGGTTCTGTGGTTCCTATGCTATGAGAAGCTGATTCATGTTCTATAGATCTCATTGCACAGTAGTAGTTTGTTAGGCTGACATAGATGGTAAGAAAAGATGGTAGGAAATTTGTTCTAAAGTCAATGATTAATCATTTTTAAAATTATTCTTTGTATTTGTTATGAATCTATGTCATAAGCTACAGATATTTTCCAAATATAGTACTTCCTTACTGTGGCTGAAACATACCACAAAGTTACTTCTTTAAACACTTTCAATTTATTATTTTCATCACGACTACAATTTTCTTCTGTTTCTCTGAGTTCCTGTCATCCAATAAAGACAGTGTTCTCTTAATCAGTCAATCAATATCCTGTCCTTCATTCTCTCTCTCTTTTTTGCTTCCATCTTTATATTCTCTACATTTGGAATCCAGTGCTCTTCTAAATTTCTTCATTATCTTATAAGATCTCTTGTTACTACTTTTGAGTCGCTGGGATTATCCTGAATAATCTCCCCATCTGAGCATCAATAACGTGAGCCAATTGTGCACTGATTTGCTGGGGAAGGTGAATCCATGCAGATTATCCAATACAGGGTTAGGCATGTTGCTGAAGGGATGTATTGTTCTACATCTTATACAAATCATAGAATGCAGTACTGGTTTGATATTTTGTTGTGGGAGCTTCTTGTAGATTGATGAACAAATGTATATTCTTCCCTGACAGGTCACCAACAGCCAACTGATAAGTAGTTCATCTCACGTCTTACTTGATAAGTCAATGAGTTTAAGTGGATTTTCCTAGAGGAGCTTGAGAAACTTACAGACATAGATATCACCGAAAAAATCCTCCAGTTTTCCTCACAGCTGTTAACTGTCTATAAATCTTGGAGATAGTCAAGTTTCAAGAACTCTCTCCCCCAACAATTCTCAACTATCCATATTCTTTTCTAAACCATAAAAGTGGGACAGCCTTATGAGACCCTCTTCTTACACTCTTTAGCTTCCATAAACACCTTGGGACAGGGCCTCATGAGCGCCTTCCCATCTCCGTGACAGGAAGTTAATAGCACTGTTTTGTACAGTTCTTCTTCAGATAATAACTATCAATGATGTTGACATTCTGAGGGATAACAGCCACGTCACACTTGTAGGAGAGCATTGCATGATAGTCTGGTGATTACCTGGTTTTCATGATGGGTTTAATGCATCAAAGGGAGTTCAGTGTGTATATGCTCAGATAGGTGTGGGGGAGACATGTAGATACTTCCTGCAGTAACCATCAGGGATGAAATACTAAAAGACTGTTAAGGATAAGTATTTCTGCATAAATAGTTATGCTTGTTTAAAACTCTGCTTAAGAAAGGTATTTTTACATAAGGGTCAACACAAAAAACAGTAAATGTTAATGGCCCTGATTTTATTGTAGGCAAAGTGAAAATAGTTTCGTCTCATTTTACAAGTAGAGGAGTATGCACTCTGCCAAGCAATATTATTTAGAAGAATACCACTGAGAACTTTGGCCCAGTTTCCCCCCTCGTATAATGCTACCATGGGGAGATGTTGAAAATAACAATTTGAAGAGAAATAACATTGCTTACTTTAAGTTTTTATTTTTATACAACACCTCACTATGTAGCTTTGACTGGCTTGGCATATACTATGTCAACCTATCATGCCTGAAGCTCACATAGATCCTCTTCCTCTGCTTCTTGAATGCTGGGATTAAGACATGCATCACCAGGCCCTGCCTACATTTTGTCCTTCAGTGAAGTAGGTCTTCCTCTGTTTGAGCAAGATTTCAGATTTCATTGGTCCCACGCTGTCACCAGCAGAAAGTTTTGTCCAAGCGAACTTGCTCCTGGAGACTTTGACATCAAAATCGCGGCCAGATGTGGGATTGCAGGGATGTTTAATCAATGAGAGTTTTAGGATTGTGAGCTACAGGAATGTGGCACCATGAGCAGGGAACCCGAGTTCAAGTTCTCAGCTTGTCTGTTTGCTGCTTGAGGGCACTAAAGAAATAACTAATATGAAACACGTGGTTTTTGCTTTCTCTTTTCTTTGATGATTATTTTTGCCATCTGCAAAGCACCATTCCAGAAATCTTACAGTGTAAGTATTTTTTTTAAATATAAGAATTCAATGATTTTATGCAGTAAATGCTTAAAATAGTTCTTGGCACACAGACAATACTCAGTAGATGTTCAAACAAATAGGAAATCAGCCCAAGTTTGTTAACAATGTATACAGCGATGCTTGTGAAATTTCATTTGGACTATCTTGAACCTACATAGTTCACTGTTCTGCTCTTTCCTTGACAAAACTCTTTCCAGTGCAAAGTCAAACCCTCTTCCATGTTTCTGACAACTCATGCTTTTACTGAGTGGCCTTTGTGAAAGCCGTCCTAATGTCTACTCTTAGTTGCCAAGGGAAATTGAGTCTTCAAATGTACCATACTGTTGAATGCAGGGAGATTTACATGTGGGAAATCAGCTTCTCCCACCGAGCACTGTTGGGGGCCTGTTTAAGCTTCAGACAGCCATATTGCCCATTTCCACTGTCACATTCAATGCACACTGTTTAAAGGAACAGGACTCAGTGGATGAGATTAAATAACCTTCATTAGTAGCAAAGAGTCCCAGTTCTATCACCACATAAAACATGTTCTTGGTGCAAATCTATTTATGTAGGGATTTTATTTTTGTACACCTTTGGAGAGTTCTTTTTTTTCCTTCTGCATATTTACTTCTGAAAAACAAAGCAAAGCAGTTCAGCCTATTTTTATTTCTTTGGAATGACAGACCACAAGGATACAAAATCGAGCAGAATTTCCTCAAAGCAGCTCAAAAATCTCTCTGAAGTTAACTGCAAGAGAGCAGAAGATTTGAATAGAATTGATAATTTTAGAAACTATAGAAGTCCCGAATAAGAGAGCGTCACGGAACTTCCTGGTTGTGTGGCTGATTTATTTTGTATTCAATCTGTTGAGTTGCTGAGCAGCGGTGCCAGTAACCATTAGGCATTGATTCTGAGATGTGGATTTCCAAATACTGAAAAAAAAAATCTGGAGATCCAAATTTCAATGTTGCAAAATAGAGTGAGGGAGGCAAATTTTCAATAGATGCTTAGTCACGATGACTTGAAGATATGTAAATGGAATGCTGCCAATCTTCTTTTCTAGATCTCTCTCTAGCATATTAGGTTTCCTGAAACATGCCAGGATTTCCAAGGTTGATTTAGCATTCAGATATATTTAAAGATCAATTAGTATTCACTTTCAATCTTCTTCCCACGTTGTTCACCAAAACATGATTTTAAAGCACTAAAGTTGTATTCCTCTCAGCTTCAGAAACTTTGACTAGCAAAAGGTATGAGAGGATGTCTCCAAGGCAACTATCTATATGAGTACAGGGATTTGGGAGCAGCTTTTACAGAGAAGTAGTATGTGAGCCAATATTACTTTAAAGTTGCTCTGTTTTGGAGGGGAGGTTATGGTGGTATAGCAAAGACCAGAGTAATATAATAATAGACACTTCCATCAATTTCCTCTCTTATAGATTCCTTTATTATATATCTATTATTATAAAATTCTAAGTACTATATAGACATTAACTATCTAATGACCATCACAACTCTTTGTTGCTAATTTTACTGTTATTTATTTTATGAAAGAACTGTGCCAATTTGTCCATCCAAGGCTCTCTCTAACTCAAACTGAACTTTACATTTAGCAAATGTGCACTTAAACATCAGTCATGGAGTGTAGGGAGATAGAAAAATATTTCCTTTGTGTCATGTTTTAATCTTTATTAATTTATAGTCATTTTGTATAATTAAATGGATAATTTTGATGCTGTCATAAATTTTAAAAAGGCTCTACTCCTATTTGCAAATACAACAACATTTTTCAAGTACTGTTATTCTAAGGATATTCTGTGTACACAAACCTCACTTCTATACATAACAATCCTATTAGGCCCTTTCTAAACATGGTGATTTTGCATTTTGGATTATTTGTTTTCTTTAAATCACAAGTACCCTACTTTCATATGATGGTCAGTTAGATAGTTTGATGATAACAATGAATTCACATAAACACTGTCTAGTAAAAGTTTGAATTCTAGCATCTATGGTTTAAAATAATTTTTTTTTAAACATCAAAAACCTTAACTGAAGTTGCTTTCAAGGTTAAATACAATTTACATTTTCAAGTTTATAGTTGAGTTCAAATCCCTTAACTAGTGACTTGGTCACACATATTTTCCACATCATTTGTTATGCTCATTTTACCTGCCTTGGTTAGGTGTTCTTGAGAATATGAAATGAGTACCAAATATTTTCTTTTGGAGATGAAATGAAATTCATTAAGCACTAGATCATATTTTTTTATTTTCTCATGTGTACACAGTTAATTTATTTAAATTTGTATTTTTATAGTTCAAAGGATGAGTTTGGGGTGTATAGAGTTTATTGGGAGGGTAGGGAGAAGAGAAAGAGAGGAGGAGAGGGAAGGTAGGGGGAGAGAGAGAGATCTACCTGTTTAGAAGAGAGAGAGAGAAACTGGGAGTGGACAGAGCTTGTTTCTTTTCTTTCTTTCTTTCTTTCTTTCTTTCTTTCTTTCTTTCTTTCTTTCTTTCTTTCTTTCTTTCTTTCTTTATTTTCGAGACAGGGTTTCTCCATAGCTTTTGGTTGCTGTCCTGGAACTAGCTCTTGTAGACCAGGCTGGCCTCGAACTCACAGAGATCCACCTGCCTCTGCCTCCCGAGTGCTGGTATTAAAGGCGTGCGCCACCACTGCCCGGCTCAGAGCTTGTTTCTTAAAGCTACAGGAGATCAATGGATGAGTTTTGTGGCCATAATTATCCTGGACCAGTAAATTCATAAATTATAAATTATTATTCTTACACTCACTGTATAGTTAAAATATTTGACTTGGTATAATTATTGTTATGTTGAAGTATATATGGAAGTTTTAATTTTATTCTTGAGTTACATAAAATAACACTAAAATAAATAATACAATAGGAATCAGATTAGATAAGTAGAATAAATCAATACATACTATACACTTTTGGAAACCTAGTGGCACTGGAATCTATGAAGATGACCTTAGTGAAGATCCCTAGTAATGGGTGATACAGAGCCTTAACTGGCAACCTCCTCTAACCAGGCAAGGCTTCCAGTGGTGGGACTAAAACATGAACCCAGCCACAAAACCTTCAACCTACAATTTGTCCTGCCTACAAGATGTTCTGGGATCAAAGTGGTACAGAACTTGTGGGAGTGGCTAAGCAATTACTGGTCCAGCTTGAGACCCATGGCATAAGAGGGAACCCATGCCTGACACTACCCGGATGCCCAGAAACCAGAGACTGGATAACCTGGGATACAGTCAAATAAAACTGGAGAAAAAGAGTCAATGAAATGATTCTTAGCGATATTCTGCTATACTCAAAGACCAGAGACTAACTTAATCATCATCAGAGAGACTTAATCCAGTAACTGATGGGAACAGATGTAGAGACCCATAGCTAAACACTTGGTGAAGCTCAGTGAATCCCATGGAAGTGGGGAGAGGAAGGAGCCAGAGGGGTTGAGGATACAACAAGAACATGGCCCATAGAACACTCTGAAGTTGGAGTTACTTGTGGCCTTAGCCAGCTGAAACAATTCCTGAAATAAGAAAAGGAGAAAGAACTTTCCTGCTGGTGATATGATGGTGGGAGTAGACGATGAGTGCACAGATGGGATTTCAAATAGACACCGGGTAAAAGGGCTTCATGTGTGCAGAGTTGGGTGGGAAGATCCCTTGTGATGCTTCCATGTTTAGGAAGAGTGTCGGGGAATGAAGGTAGGTTTGTAGGTGAGCTAGGAGATCGTTGAAACTAGGTTGTCATGAACCTGAATGCCAAGTGTGTGGGGCACAGGAGGCCAGTGAAAGGCAAGCTGGAGATGAACTGAAGAACATCCAGAAGATGTTAAGAGGTTTCATTGCGGAAAGCTCATGAGGTCCTCCTGAAGCATTCTAACAAGAGAACTGCGCAGTTACGAGTCTGTAATGAAAGCTTTAGCTTTGCTGATGTGGGTGTCAGTAAATCATTTTCGAAGAAAGGTTTCTCTTCAAAACATGAGAATAAAAAGTTTGAAGGAGGCTTTTCTTGGGGGAAAACCATTCTCTCAGCAAGTCATGAGTCCTATGGTAAATGGTGCTTGCCTTTGTGAACTAAGCCTATTAATCTAATAAACAAAAGTCCTTGCTTAGGCCCTCATCAAATTTTTGCTCTTAGTTCTAGCTGCTCTCTCACAATATTGACTTTCTTTTCAAATGCAAGTTAATTTCCTTTTCCATTCAAGCAAGAATGTCTTCTGTATAGACCTCCTCTACAGAAAAATGTCCTGGTTTAAATTAATGAAAAACAATAGCAACTCCTTAAGCCTCTTTTAATCACCAATTATTATATTATTTTCTCTCTTATGTGCTGTGCTGCCAACCATTCTCTGAGAGATCGATTCATGGATCCATGATAACTCATGATTATTCTAGTGACTAGGGTGTAGAATGTAAAGGATGTCTGTTGTGGTGCATAAATATTACTCCATCACCTGGGGCTTCTTCCAGATTTTTCCAAGTTAATACTTCATGATGTATTATGACAATTCATATTCTACAAGAAGCAAGAAAACGTAAATAAGATCACAGAGTGAACAGTTGCTATTCACGTGAGAATGGCAGATTGGAAAACTCCAGCACCTAAATTGTTTATACGCAAATAAATTCTGTTAAGTACAAATGACTCTAATCTGTTTCTTTAAACAAGCACAACAGGACTTTTCCTTGAAGACTGTTTCTCATATTTAAAGCTGTTCTTTGTAGGGAATGCTACATGAGTCACACCAATGAGCAAAACATAGCAGAATGGTTCTCACATACTTTGTGACTACTACCACACGGGAAAAAGGAAGACAACATTTTTCCCGTAGTGAAATTAATTTATTTCTTCAATTGTCATCTGACAATTCTGTGTTCATATCTAGCTAAGTTAGATCTATAGATATACCAAGGAGGACATTGTAAAATATGTTAGAGACTATATCTATACAGGGCAATCCTCTGCTAGTAGATGCCTAGGAAGTGACTCAGTTTAAAAGCTCATAGGTATAGAGGAACAGGCATGCATTGCCGGTGGCAATCGTGTTCTCAGAATCTTTCCTTGGTTTATTTTATTGAAATATGTGCAGATTGTTTTTCCATTTAAATTCCAGGTTGATGAATTACTTTGTCGAAATATGCTGAAGTCAAATAATCTTATAATACTTAAATATATTGGAAAAAAAATCTTATTACCGTGTGAATTTGTTCTTTCTTATTGTTACAACGTTTAAAATGGGATTTAGTCTCCGGGTGGTGTTGAAACACGCCTTTAATCTTTTAACTTGGGAAGCAGAGGCAGGCAGATCTTCATGAGTTCGATGCCAGCCTGGTCTGCTACAGCTAATTGCAGGACAGGCTCCAAAGCTATAGAGAAACCTTGTCTCAAAAACCCAAAAAGCAAGCAAACAAGCAAATAATAACAACAACACAAACTAAAACCAAACCAAACAAACAAAAAAGAGATTTAGTTGTGCTTGAATGCTTGAATGTCCTTATTGTTTTCGTATATTATGCTTGGGAACCCCCACTTAAACTGTAGCTGGGAAGTGAGAGAGGATGGGCCTATAATTCCTTTAGGGAAGCAAGGGGAGCATGCTGCCCTGTGAGTCAGGACTCCTCTTAGGCCCCATCTGTTAGTCTGCATTACCTCACAACACTGCCAAGCTTAGATCCCAGTTTTAACGTTCTAGATCCAAGTTAAAGTTTGACAGAATTTCCTTGAAAATGATGTCAGGTGTAAGCTGTTTGCTAAGGAAGTGTTTTTTTTTTTTTTTTAAATATTACATTAGTTTATTTATTTTTTAAAAACTATCTTTTCTCACTTTACATACCTATCCCAGTCTCACTCCCTTCTCTCCTCCAGCTCCCCCCACCTTTCTCCCACTCCACCCCTATGGACTCCCCAGAGTGGTAAAGGCTTCCCATGGGGAGTCAACAAAGTCTGACAATCACTTTTAGGCAGGAATAAGGAAGGCCTCCCCTCTATATTTAGGCTAAGCAAGGGATCCCTGCAAAAAGAATGGGCTCCCTAAAGCCAGTTCAATCACTCAGGATAAATCCTGGTCCTACTGCCATTGGCTGCAAAGACTGCCCTCCACCCCCCCCCCCACATCTGTCACTCACATTTAGAGGGCTTTAGTTTGGTCATATGCAGGTTCCCCCCATGTTAGTCCAGAGTGAGCTCACTTAGGACAACTCTTTATATGGGTCTCCCATCATGGTCTTTTTCTTTTCCTTTTGAATAAGAAAAAGAATTTAACACTCAAGCAATGTTCCATTGAAACTTGAGTTTCTCTATGCAAAACATTTCCTAAGATAATACTGATCTTGTTAGATATATGTGACTAATTCCAAAAAATCCCCAAACATCTTCAGATTCCAAGGCAGCCATTGTAGTTCTCTTCATTCCAAATGCTTATTTACTCAAATAATGTAAGAAATAATGGAAGAAAATTAATTGCTCAAAAAGAAAATTCAAGTATAGAACCCATCACTATAGAAAAAGTAACTAAATGTTTTTTCCAATATTTTCTCTCCTCTTTATTTATGATAGCAGTTTGATCTTGTTCAATGACAAGCCACCTAAAAATTAAGCTTTGTGAAGCTGGAGAGATGGCTTAGGAGCTAGGAGTACCTGTTGCTTTCCAAGTGGACCCAGGTTTGATTTCCTGAACTCATATGGAAGTTCATAGTATTCTGTACCTCCAGTTCCAGGGAATCTGACATTCTTATCTGGTCTGTATGGTGAACAGGCATTCATGTGGTGCAAGATACCCATGTAGGAAACTCTCATATATACTTAAAACAAATATACATACATATAATTAAAAATATAAAGAATTAATTCCTCATCCTTTGTGAAGGGAATGACAGGGATCTTCATGCCATGTTGTTTTCAACCACAGGAGATTAGCTGACATGGAAAGCTGATAGTAGGATGAGGACATGCCCTCTCTGTCTCTCTTTCCACCCTTTAAAGGTATATGCATTTAAACCATAACTGTAAAACTGGGTTGAGGCTGGAAAAACAAAAATGAAAACATCAAAATGCAAAGATATTTAATCCCGATCAAACAATTTGCCAAGCAAGGGTCTCTCTGCAATGGTCATAGGAGCTATATCTTGTACTGTCCAGTATGACAGCCACTAGCCTATAAAATGTGGTTTATGTGACTAAGAAACAGGAGTTCTAACTTTAAGTAAGTTAGATGTCACTATGTCTCATGGCTTACAACTATAATGTTGGACTGCACAATTGGAAGCAAAGAAAGACATGGGACTCAGACACTAGAATGCCTTGTGCAGCATCAGCAACACAATTTCAAGCCTCTTTTCTATCACTGGTACTGCATTTACCTTCTTCTGGCTCTCTTCCACACTTACTATCCTTTGAGAATCAATAGCATCTATCTATCTGATTGTCTATCTATCTATCTATCTATCTATCTATCTATCTATCTATCAATCATCTATCTATCTATCCTCGTCTGTCTGTCTATCTATCTATCTATCTATCTATCTATCTATCTATCTATCTATCTATCTATTTTACCTGTCATCTATCAACTATCTAAAGATAGGTATATAGAGACATGTCATATAGATATCAATATCAAGAAATACAGATGTAAATTATTAATAAAATCTCTTTAAAGTCAATAGGTACATAAAAGGAGTACTTTAAAAGTAGGAGCCTATATATAATTAATGTTAGATAGTATGATAGTCACCTAATGATTATTGAAAACCTTTTCATAAACCAAGTGAAATTTTTCTGAAAAGCAAATATCCCTCGACATGCAGACTTCAAGCCCGGCATTTCTTCAGATTTCTTTCTCCTCATTATGTAGTGCTCACATGAAGAACTTTGTTTCAGAGAATTAATGAGGTTTCCCTAGTTTTTAATTAAATTGTTATTGTGATCCTACTGACTGCTCTGAGGAGCTGGGTGACTTTTACATACTCATGGGAATAAAGGGTTGGCCTCTTTGGAAGGGCATTTGACAAAAAATGCCCTTTGACTCTCCAATTTTAGTTTTCACTTGCTGCTCAGGGTCTAGGCAGGAAACAGATGGTACACTTAGCTAGAAGTTTGATGAGATCTTAGCAAAGGGACAATTTAAAGGGAATCAACAAGGAATGTTGAAACAGCCAAAGATTAGAAACAGCTGGAAGCCATTACAAGGCTGAAACGGAGAGGAAGAATCAACATTACTCTTCCTTACCAAAAACCTGGACCAGACTGGACAGATGACGGCGGCTTCTAGAACACCAAGACAAGAAGGTGGTGGGAGAAGAGGAAGCAGTCTCATCTCCTGCCTTACTTACCTCCTGCTGGCTCCTCTGCTGGCTCCCATGGCCTGAGTCTACTGAATCAGAGTGCAGGAGACCTGGGGTGAGTGGATGGCAGGCGGGATAAGACGGTCACTGTAGACAGGAAGCAGGACTACAGAGTTCAGGGAAGCAACAGGAAACAGAGGGTAAACTGGCATAATTCATTTTCAGTCCAGCTCTCTAAATTGAAACACTTCACTAAAGAATTTTGTATCTCAAAATGGGATGCCTTGTGTTAGGGGAAATGTAGATGTACCTGTTTTAGTTTTCCCAATACTAAATAATAATGTTTTTATTATTTTTTTTTATCTTGGGTATTTGCTTAACTTTTTATATAATTGTATTTTCTAGCTTGCTAGGTCTCATGAAAATGTTTTCATTTCCTACCTAAAGTCTATATAAAAGTGGTTCTCAACCTTCCTAATGCTGTGACCCTCTAACACAGTTCTTATGCTGAGGTTATCTCCAACCATAAAATTATTTTTGTTGCTACTTCATAACTGTAATTTTGCTAGTGCTATGAACTATAATGCAAATTTCTCATATGCAGAATAGGTGATATGTGACCCCTGTGAAAGGGTCATTTGGCCCAAAAGGAGATGCAATCTAGAGTTTGAGAAGCACTGCTCTGTAACAAATGCATATAAAACAAATTACTGTGAAAAAAAAAAAAACAACCAAATTACTGTGTTATGTTTCATGGAATGATGAAGGGTTTAGAATCGTAATTCTCTTTCAAAAGCAGGCATGATAAAGAGAATCAAGCACTTTAACTGTTTATCAAAGAATATAGCAGGTTTTAATTGAAAAAAATAATTGAAATTGGAGTGCAAGATGAAAAATAGATATGTGTGTATATGTGATCTATATGGAAATTGCCTGATATTCACCCTCCTTTTAAGTACCTAGTAAATAAGCCCTTCTTTATTTAGATTAAAAATTCAGAGGAAGAAAAATAACCAAGAAAGCTATCTATATACAATTTAATCCCAAGATTTCATAAGAAATATAGATTACAAAGAATAACACAGATATTAATAATTGTTTGTTATCTTCAAATGGCAACCTAAATAATACGCTATAGGACTTCGTTGGTTTAATCTCAGTCCACTTGACTTTCATGTCTAACTTGAGCCCTGTAATGATTGACATTAAAAATGATCCAAAAAACTACATGAAGTCAGAGTTGGCTCTGAGTTTTCCAAGATTTAATACATTATATTTCAGAATGTCAATTTCTAATGTCACTTTCAGCATATTTCTTTTTTAAAATATTTATTTATTTATTTATTTATTAAAGATTTCTGTCTCTTCCCCACCACCACCTCCCATTTCCCTCCCCCTCCATCCAGGTCTAGTAAGGTGAGCATCCAAACTGCCTAGGCTCCCACAAAGCCAGTACATGCAGTAGGATCAAAAACCCATTGCCATTGTTCTTGAGTTCTCAGTAGTCCTCATGGTCCGGTATATTTAGGGAGTCCGGTTTATCCCAGGGTTTTTCATACCCAGGCCAGCTGGTCTTGGTGAGTTCCCAATAGAACATTCAACTATGTTCATAGCAGCATTGTTTGTAATAGCCAGAACCTGGAAACAACCTAGATGCCCACCAACGGAAGAATGGATGAAGAAAGTATGGAATATATACATATTAGAGTACTACTCAGCAGAAAAAAAAAAAAAAAAAAAAAAAAACCAAGGACTTCTTGAAGTTTGCAGACAAATGGATGGAAATAGAAAACACTATCCTGAGTGAGGTAAGCCAGACCCAAAAAGAGGAACATGGGATGTACTCACTCATATTTGGTTTCTAGCCAGAAATAAAGGACATTGAGCCTATAATTAGTGATCCTAGAGAAGCTAAATAAGAAAGAGAACCCCCAAAAAAACATATAGGTATCCTCCTGAATATTAAACTTCATCAGGCGATGAAAGGAGACAGAGACAGAGACCCACATTAGAGCACCGGGCAGAAATCTCAAGGTCCAAATCAGGAGCAGAAGGAGAGAGAGCATGAGCAAGGAACTCAGGACTGCGAGGGGTGCACCCACACACTGAGACAATCAGCATATTTCTTTAATCATATAAATGTACCAGGATGGCCAAGATCATTTGTTTTTGTGACTCCTCAAGACATGGCCAAGCTCTTTCCAAGGGAATAATCCTTGGATACCCTTCCCAATTTGAGAGTTAAGATTCTTCTGATAATTGTAATTAACCTGCTTCTCTCAGATACTTCTCACTTGCATTGTGCTACTCAACACAAGCCTAGTCTCAGCAATAAAAAAGCCAGTTCATACATCACCCGTGCTTCTTAGTGAACCCTGTCGTTGATCGAATTATGAGTGGCAACAACCGGAAGAGAAATGTAGGGTATTACCCACACATGGATAAACACCTGTGAACTATAAGTGAGGCACATATTACTGGTTATACTTGATGGTGAATCAAATATCAAGATGGGGGTCCTATGCTGAGACTAGGTGTTCCATTAATTTCAGACGACTGAAATGATTTTGTTTTGCATTTTGAGGAGTGTGTTCAGGATGGGGGAATGTGGAAATGTGCTGTGCCCTGGCTTCCATGCTCTCCTTTGAGAATTTGTTTTGAATGAGCTGTAATTGAAAGGACATAATTTGCAGTTTGAAACAATAAAAATATTAGAATAAACCATCAAGAGAGTGGAAACAGGAAACAATGTATTTTTGATTTTTCTTCTTATAACCTAAAGATTTTTGTTTATTTTTCACTTTATGGAGTTAAGAGATATATTCAAACACAAACACATACATATATGGCTATCAACCTCATATAACAACTAGTTAATATTATTCATGTCTGAGCAACTATTGAAGATTATCTTTTTAAAAAATATTTTCACAGCATCTCAAAATATTTTATTGTGGCATGTAAAAATGTGATGGACCAACAATATGGCTTTAGGCCAAGTTGAACAGTAGAATCTATAGTGAAAAAGTATTAAAAATTAATGCATTTCAGTTGGAAGTACTTGCCTCATAAGAGGGTAAACGTGGACTTGATCCCTAGTACCTCATAAAGTAGGCATGGTGGCACATACCTATAACCCAGTATTTTTGAGGTGGAACATCAGGAGGATCAGAAGTTCAGGATGTCCTCAGCTATTTGAGTTCAAGTCAGCTTGAATTTCAGTGATTTACTACATCAACTTGCTAGCATAATGGAAATTACTTCAATAGTTTTGCATATTTTTAATAGCCAGTATCAAAGTGAGAGCAAAATTTGTTGATGCACCTATCTTGATGATAAGATGTGGAATATAACCTTTCCATATAAAGACTTTAGTTGATCTTATGAATATTGATACTATCTTACTTGGGCATCCAAGCTCTTGTATACACTTTATTTTAGAATTTAGGTATTTGTGTCATATTTTCAGTTTGAACTATTGTTGAATGAAAAGGAATTATAATTCTAAAGGCTAGATAATTGGTGATATTTAAAGCACAGAGTGATGATAATGATTTAATAACTTTTTCTATTTTGTGTAGTAACTACTTAAAATTATTATTGATCATATATATATATATATATAATGTTTCACTATTCAGCAGACAAATTGGGGTATGTATGTATACAAAATGGGAATTTTGGATTGAAATGAAATTATGATGATAAAAATGCCCCATTAAAATTTATGAAATTTGTCCCCATTTTTGACTTTTTGCCAAGTGACATGATTTTTTTTTTCAAAGCTAATAATGTTAATCTAGGGAAGTTAATGATGCTGTGTGAATGTGAACTTATCTCTTACCTTTATTTGTGTACAATTCGTTTGCCATTTAGCTTAGTATTAGATATAGGTTATGTTTGGCTATCCTGTCTTGTTCTCTTTTCTAACTTAGTATTTGCATATCCGTTAAATTTGTGATCACTCTTATCTTCAGATCAGAGTGAGTGTTGCTTTGATTGAACTGAATTTACATAAAACAGAGCAAAAAATAAAAGAGCTGATGGAGGATAATTTTTAGTCTAAATAGTTCAGTACACTTCTGGACTTCAAAGCACATAATACTGCAAATAATATTCCATAAAGGGCGTATCAGGTCAGCACATCTACATGCTAACATAACTGAAATTCCTACAAAAGCGTTACATATCTGAGGTAGCTGGCGTCAAAGCTAAAACAGAGTCCTTTCATGTGCCTGTGTTGACCATCGCTTTCTGCACGTTGGAATCACTTAAATGATATTGGGAAACTCTGCAACATATCCGTCTAGTAACAGCATGATTTCAGTTCTGTTGGTCTAGAGCACGGCGTATTTTCCGTGTGATCACCATCAGCGCTGGCTTTCTAGCAAGGGTTTGTTTAAATACGTGACTGCCTACCGGAAGAATAATAGAGATCTGGAAAAGGGAATTGCTTTATGTCGTGAAAAATGTGTGATGCCTATCCAGCCCACTGCTGAGTGGGTATAGGAATACCAGTGGCTGCCCATGTGATCTGAACCCCAACAATTTGGCTGTTCTGAAGTTTGCAGGGCTACTCTACGGGGCACACACTGTGTTTGCTTTTGACCTTGTCACACGCTGTTAGAAGAGTTCTCTCCCCTTAGTCTTGCTAATGATCCTGTTAGGTGCTTTCTAAATCTGTTTTTATTTCACCACCCCTACTTGATTTCTTGTCATTCTCCTCTGATTAAATTGCAGAATTACACTGTTGAGGCTGTCACTTCTTTTTCCCCTTAGGGTGACACCAAAACACAACTCATTTTCTCCCTCAGTCATAAATTACTTCCCAAAGCAATGGCTGTGTACATACTTCCAGCCATTTAAGACCTGGAATAATGCATTTCTCAGCTTGAATTGCAGGCTGTTCACATTCCCAAAATGATGACAATTACTTGTCATTTTTGGTCTCTTGGCTTATAGCTATCAGAGCATCTAGAAATCTGAGAACCTTTTAGTGCTTACTTTGGGGAGATTGCTTATAAGATATCAAACTGAAGTTCTGTGGTCTAATAACAGAAGCATAAAATGACTCTGGTCTTTTCTCCCACACCTTTTTTTTTAATTGTGTTTTCTCTTGAAGGGAATGAGTTAGGGAAAGAGGTTTAATGGAAAGAGAATGTTTTTGTTCATCCATATTTCTTTTTTTTTTTTCTACCAGAACCAAATCAATTTAGGTTTTCTTTCATTATCTTATTGTTAGGTCACTATCAAATTAGTAATAAAAATAAAAATACCTTAAAAGATAATTGCTATCATTTATACCTTATATTTCAAGAAATATATCTCAAGGCAGTTGAAATTTATTATTTCAAGTTCCGTTGTTTCTGAATTCTTGTCCCTAGCAAAACAAAGCAAACTATTCTTCCCATATTTATGTCCATAGATCTAATTTGTAGTTTATCAATATAGTACATAAGCATGCAAGCAGAAAGGTAGTATTGGTATCCCAGTGTAGTCAAATAATCAAAGTTACATACAATTTTCCCATATTTTTTAACACAACTTTAAGTCCACATCTAGCACTGATATGTTATTTTACACCTAAAAACACATGCTGGATTTTTGGATGTAGAGTTTTTTTTATATATTTAAGTAAAATATATAGTCTCTAGAACATTTATGTCTCTTCCTCATTCTTTCCCCTTTCGTGTCGTGTCCTCAGTTAAACATTAAAATTATAGTAGTTTTTCTGGCCATCAGCTCAAGCCATTATGTATTGAAGTGACTGTAGAGGAGGCCCTGGAGGGGCAGGAGAAAGGAAGAATGCTTGAATATATTCCACAGTAAGCTAAAGAGATCCCCTAGGCTCCTTATTAAGAAAGTAAATGCTCAGACTTGGTGGTTGGGAGTGCAGAAGAGAGTGGTTGGAAAGAATATGGAGAAAGCTAGGGCCTCAAGCTCAGGGTCTGAGTGGAGCTCTGGGAAGTGGGGGGGGGGTACTTCAAGCTGTAGCAGATACATGGCGAAGCTGAATTTGAGGATTGAAATACATGCTTTCACAGATTCCATAAGTATATACACAGAGGACAGGAGCCTCCACACCTGAAAGGTTTGCAAAGGCTGCTATTACAGTGTCTCGGAGAATAATGGGACAGGACGATGACTCACAAGGAGAGATGCCTCAGCTCCTTGTTTGTAGAGAACAAAATGACATATTGTGTGAGACCTTATCTTCAATTTAGAAGGCTAATGTTTTCACACTCCACATTAGACCTTTTTCTTGCTTTGAATCCCGACCTTCACCAGTTTATTTTTCCAAATTAATCAGTTAATGAGTCTGTCAACATTCCCCAAATCTCTTCGGTCATTTCCTCAAATAAAATCTGCTATAATGACGTCCATTTCAATATTAAATTTCTTCATATTTCCTTATCAAATAATCACCTCTTTTTATTAGCGTTCATAGATAGGATAAAAGAAAGTCTTGCTCTAAAGAATGGCACTGGATGAAGGAAATTGCTGAATCACTTGTTAGTTAGTTGCTCATCTAATTGGGTACCATTTGAGATGAGGCTTCCTCCAGTTCCTAGAGAATGCATTTTAGTCCATATGGTGCCTTGGCATCTCTTTCCTTATCCATTCCCTTCTGTGAAAGGGACCTTTCTCTACATTCTATGACATACATTAATTTAGCGACTGGAGCACACCAAAATAACAACTGTTTGTCACGTTGGATTCTTTATTTCATAAGCATGTATTTGATTCTGAATCACCATTGATTTTAACTGAGCCTCATATTTGACTTAATGAAATAAACTTAAGAACCTTGAGTTTCCAATCTGTGGAAAGAAAAATAATCACTTCCAAGTTAATCCCCTATAGTCAGCATCACAAGACTCAGTGCTGCCAACATATGGTGTTTTTTTTAAAGGTAGAGTTTCTTGTCTGAGAAAAATATAATACTATGTTGTGTAGAGAAAAACAATTTTTATTTGTTAACCTTTTTTAGTTTACTGTTCAATCACTGGCTTTAGATTATTCACTAATGTGAGTTATGACAAATAATAATTCTTAACGAAATATGATTTGGGCATTTCTATAGTACATTTAACATTGATGTAATGTTTAGAAGTTTGACTTTTTGAAGAAAAACTTGGTATGTCCATTTGTTATACCATTTAAACACAGATGTGTTTGAGTCTTTTTAACTTGATCACTTGCTAGGTAGGAAATGCAAAATGTTTATTGGTGTCAAAATCTTTCATAAATCATGAATCATTAACTTAAAAATTAAAAAGATAACATTTGGTATGTGAAATTTGAAAAGGAAAGATCACACTATTATGCAGCCAACGGATCCAATAATTTATGATTAAGTTTTCTCAGTTTATCACTAGAGAGTAAATTTGCTGCTCCAATGCAGAAGGTGGGCAGAATTAAAGCCTCTGAATTTTAACTGTTTAACTAAACTACTGGTTGATGTGTTATAACTATAGCATGCCAAAATCGTAGACAGCTTAAATCTTCATTTTAATGTGACTAGTAAAGAAAACAGTAGAATTTCTTTCTCCCTTTCATTCATTTAAATTGTTTTCAAAATTCATATAGGTATAATTGGCGTAATTAATATGTTCGTCGTCAAAAAACCTTGTGTCATTTTGCATTCAATTTGCACTCATCCCTGCCTGCTGTGTCAGGAGAGGATGGGCTCCTTTGCCCACCACAGGTGGCAGGGGCAAGGGGGGAGGGCGACTTTGCCTTGCCCTCCCCTCTGCAGATGACGGAGGTGTGGTTAGTTATCCCACTCAAACTCAGGGCTAGCTCATCGGAGTCTCTACCAATAGGGTTACCTCTACTCTATTGCCCAGGCGAGGAACGGGGCTGCTTTCCTGATGGTCACAGATGGTAAGGGGAGGGTCAGCTCCCTTGTCTGTTGCAGGCAGTGAGGGGCAAATGGTAAGCGGGGCATCTCTCCCCCAACCACATGACAGATGATTAGTGGGGAATCAGGAAAATGAACCCTACACCTCGCCTGGGCAGCACAGTTGAACTGACCCTGTTGGTGAGGTGTTGGTGAGACAGCCCCGATATTGTGAGCGTGGGAGAGCTGTGTGCATTACTCATCTGTCATGTGGAAACATGGCGGGGGGGGGGGCAAAGATATACCCCTCCCCCATCAGCAGCTGAGGCAGGTAGAAGAGCTAGCTCTGAGGTCATAGGAGGAAGAGAGCTGTGCCTGCGCCTCATCAGGTGCAGCACTCTGTGTGGTCCCCACACCTTGTCTGGAAAAAACAATAGAGCTGGCTTAGAAAGTGTAGCTGTGGGAGAACTGACCCTGAGGACACCAAAGCTGGAGAATTGGCCCCGCCTCTTGGTCATCAATGCAAGGGATGAACTAACCAGGGCAGTGCTGGAGAGCTCACCCTGGTGGTGAAGACAGGGGAGAGCTGGCCCAACCCTGCATCTATCCAGGCCTAGAACCAGGGCTATGTTTTGACCCACCCCAACATCCACTCATCTGTGCTCTGCTGGAAAACCCACAATAGTACTGTGTGTATGTGTGTGTGTGTGTGTGTGGGGGGCAATCCTGAGGATCCAAGGCTGCAGGTTCTGCACGACACAGGTCAGTAGCAGGATTCCAGGGAGAGTCCGCATGAGGGCCCAGAATCAAATGTAAAACAGTGATTAGCGTCCTAGAATCAGACCAATGATTCTTTACAATGATGGCCTGCATGTAAAAATGAGTGGATAAAGGAGTTTACTAAATGATTCACTGTGTCACACTGCAGCTTCCATGACTGGACATACCCTTTCTTCACTATTTTCCTTTTTTTTTCTCTTAAATTTTATATTGTTTTATTTTTTTTTGAAAGTTTGAAGGAATGGGTGGGATAGGGAGGCATGATGTAAAGTTTAAAAAAAAGTCATTTTTTCTCTCTTTATGTGTATTTTTTCTTGTATGTTGCCCTTTATTTGATGCTTAATTTGAAATCTAATCTTTTGATCACTAAGGTTTCTTAGTAGACAGACACACTCACTGAAACATCTGTAAACTTGAGTTCAGTCCTCAGACCCTATATGGGGGAAGGAGAAAACTGACTCTTGAAAAATTGTCCTCTGACTTCCTTCTGGGCTCCCTGGCACATGGGCTGGTTGGTGTGCTACTGCATGTGTTGATACACACACATGCACACATATGAGAGAGAGAGAGAGAGAGAGAGAGAGAGAGAGAGAGAGAGAGAGAGAGAGAAACAAGTCAAATCTGTATCTGTATCACTGTATCATTTTCTCTGGCCAAGTATTCTGAAGTGATTAAATATCCCGTGAAAGCACTTCTTTGCATTTCAGCAAATGTAAAATCCTGTTCCAGGAAAAACATTTGAACAGACTCCAAGACTGAAGCTACTTGTCTGAGATGGGCTCTGCTGTAAGATCTGGTCAGGTGTTTCTTTCATGTTCCATTAGCTACTCATCCCAGATTAGAATAAAAGCTTTAAATATTGTTTTAATATTTTACAAACTAGGATTATGAGACCTAGAATAATTACACAGTTTGTTTAGTTTTTTAGGTCTTCATTCAGTGTCTGTCCTTGAGTCAGGTGCACTTATGTGACTTGCATTTTGTTACAAAATACATTAAATTATTTTTCCTTTAAACTAAACAAAATGGAATGCTAAATAACTACTTTTTCATACTCCCTATAATTAATTTCATGTTGCAATTGTTTATTTTTTTTGGCATGGACAACTTCAGTTTAGAGATACTAGTTCATTTTCCTTATACACACAGACAACACACATGCATACACCCAGATACCTGCACACACACACACACACACACACACACACACGCACTTTCTCTCTGTCCTTCTTTCCCTGATCTCTCTGTCTCACACACACACACAGAGACATGTGCACACACATACACCACACACACACACACACACGTACTTTCCCTCTCTCCCTCTCTCTCCTCCCTCTCTCTCCCTTTCACACACACTCACTCACACACACACACACACATGAGCAAGAAGTACAGGTCTCTCACTTGTTAAAGTAATGAAAAAAATACAGTGTTTATTAGATTTGTCTTAGTGTCCTCTTTGACTATAGATTACAAGCTATCTAGATGGTCATGACTAGGTGGGGAGTGAAAATACAGTTGTCCCTGACTTTAGATGGAATTGACTAAAAATTTTACTATGAGTCCATAGAGTTCAGGACAAGATATAATACTCCATACTCAGAATATCATAGACTATAAGCAAATCATTGGTAACAATTGTTTTTTTTTTTTTCTGTTAATCAGGGTAGTAGACCCAGGACTCACATATTCACACACACAGAAGGCACAAAAGTCTTTGGAGTTCAAAGCTGAAGAAAAATCTGAACCCAATGGGAAGTTTATAAACTACCCACTTTAATCTGTACATAAGTAAAAAACTCTTCTGTTTAAGAGTGATTAGCAGAGCCCAGAGTCCCTGAAAGACAACTGACCAGTCACCTGGTGCCTCCCTGTTGTGAGAACACAAGCCTGTTATCTCTTTTGCTTGATGAGATTAAGCAAAACGGTATTCAAAACGAAAGGTATTCATCTTTGTAGATCTATTTCCAGCTCCTCAAGTCTGAATTATTTCTTTCCAGAGACAACAATTCCGCTGGGAATCAATACTATATCCTTTCACCCTACAAAATCTTTTTTACTTTAAGACTTTAAAATGTACTTTGTTGATTATGATAATACAGAGAAACTAATTACCTCAAAGCCCACTTTATCTCTTTTCAATTAAAAGAGTACACAGCAAATTATATCTGCATCCAGAGAGGCAGCTGCAACAGGGAAATTTCTGGAGGTCTTTCTCCTTATCTTTCTTTTAAGCAAAGTACTTCTATTGTTGCTGGGGCTGGAGATTATTAAGTATTTGTATTTCAAAGAATCACTCAGTGTGTTATTATATTTCTAAATATGTTTTGCATAATCGATATGTTGCTTAGAATGTTAAGAGTACGTATCACCTCCAAATAATCTAAATTCTGTCAGTTTCACTTTTCCAAAGCATCTCATAGGATTAGGTCATGGCACCTCTTATTTGTCTTAGGGATTATTAGAGGATATTTTGCAGTTTATTAAACTTATCTTCATTATGAATCATTTTCACAGTCAACATACAACTTCTTGTTTATTTTTCTTTATGTAAGGAACTGAGAAATGTTGTTTGACTACATTGGAAGCTCACAGACTGAGATCTTTAAGTTAAATAGTTCAAATTAGAGGACATTGTTTATGTAAGTCTGGTAAAATATCTCTCCTGTTGCTTTTAGATTTGACTGATAGGAACCCCATGAAATAGCAAGAACTCACATTACCACACATATATGACAAAAGTCCGGCATTCTATGCCCATCTTTTCCAAATCAGAACAAGCATGATAATATACCAGAGCAAGTTGTTTTGAAACAATGATTTAAAAAGTCAGGTTTTCCATCTGCTCACTCTGCTTTCTTTTTCATTCTCATCTTCATTTTATCAACACAGTCACACAAACTTTATATTATATTATTATTGAGGAATATTTTTGGAAATACTAATGGTGTTTTACTGATAAGTATTCACCACATAATACTTGAAACGTCTGGAGCAGGGGCCCTCAACCTACTTAATGCTGCAACCTTTAGTACTGTATCTAATGTTGTGATGAGCCCAACCATATAATTATTTTCATTGCTACTTCATAACTATAATTTTTCTACTGTTACATATCATACTATAAATATCTGATATGCAGCATATCTGATTTGTGACCCTCGTGAAAGTGTCGTTCAATCCTCAAAGGTGTTGTAGCACACTGGTTGAAAGCTGTTGTTCTCAATGACAGCCCCAAGATTCCATAAAGACCTAATAAATTCCATGGAGAGTAGAATGAGCAAAGAGGTAGTAAGGAGTCTTTAGTGTCTATATATTTTTTTAATTAATTTATTTATTTATTAAAGATTTCTGTCTCTTCCCCACCGCCGCCTCCCCTTTCCCTCCCCCTCCCCCAATCAAGTCCCCCTCCCTCGTCAGCCCAAAAAGCAATCAGGGTTCTCTGCCCTGTGGGAAGTCCAAGGACCACCCACCTCCATCCAGGTCTAGTAAGGTGAGCATCCACGAAACTGCCTAGGCTCCCACGAAACCAATAGGTCCAGTAGAATCAAAAACCCGTTGCCATTGTTCTTGAGGTCTCAGTAGTCCTCCTTGTCCGCTATGTTCAGCGAGACCGGTTTTGACCCAGGCTTTTTCAGACCCAGGCCAGCTGGCCTTGGTGAGTTCCTGATAGAACATCCCCATTGTCTCAGTGTATGGGTGCACCCCTCGCGGTCCTGAGTTCCTTGCTTGTGCTCTCTCTCCTTCTGCTCCTGATTTGGACCTTGAGATTTCAGTCCGGTGCTCCAATGTGGGTCTCTGTCTCTGTCTCCTTTCATCGCATGATGAAGTTTAATATTCAGGAGGATTTAGTGTCTATATTTAAGAGGCAGGGCTTTCCAGTTTTTCACCAAAACCACACCTGTGGACTGGGGTGTGGACATTAAAGTCTGAGGTCTTTCACATGTGGCTTGTGAAAAGTTGAAGCACTGGGGATCTCGTTCACTGGACTCACTTGACCAAGCATCAAAGCATATGGGAATCTCAGAGTAGTCAGACAAGAGTACCTGTCCCTGAGCCTTGGAGCTAAGGGATATATCACTGTCCATGGTGGTAATTTACAAGCAATTTGTGATAATAAAAAGGTTCAGTCTAATAGATCTTGAATGCAATGTTCCCCAATTATTCCACTTACTGCCTCTTCCCAGGGCTGGAGCGGCACCTAACCCGAAGATCTGTGACTGGCTT
Source organism: Alexandromys fortis (assembly GCF_014885135.2). Taxonomy (NCBI): domain Eukaryota; kingdom Metazoa; phylum Chordata; class Mammalia; order Rodentia; family Cricetidae; genus Alexandromys; species Alexandromys fortis. The sequence goes on from NW_026067938.1 coordinate 13,174,136, forward strand.
AGTGTCTATTTCATTTTTTTTAAGTTTCTTAAGTCTGTTATATATAATTGACCAATTATAAGAAAATTTTTGCTCTTGTGATTTTATAAAACAAAATATACACAATGTTATAAATGTCCGCATACTACCTAACATTTGCTGGAAGTATAAGATTACATTTCTTAAAGAAACTGATTTATTATTATATTATCTCATTCCTCCCATGATGGAATTTCTTTTATAATGAGCCTGCTTTCAGTTGAGGAATGTGTGTCCTTTCTTGACTTTAGCATGTGCAGTAATATGTTTCTCTCATTTCAATTTAACAACTTAAACATTTTGGTTTTTTGCATGCCCATCAAACAGGTGAATGTCTTATTTTGCAACAAATCTCTAAAACCACTTAGTCAGATGAGTTTACTTTTTTCTTTCTTCATAATTTCTTAAATGCTAGCAATTTGAATGATATACTATATTTATCTAACTGCCAAGTTAGTTGACATTAGTTTTTATGTAGATGGCGTTCTTGGACTGCCAGCCCCCAAATCATAATACAGACACTTATTATTAATTATGAAAGCTCGACCTTAGCTTAGGTTTGTTTCTATCTAACTCTTACAACTTAAAGTAATTCATTTCTATTAAACTATGTGCTGTCATGTAGTTTGTGGCTTTTACCTCAGGTTCTGCATGTCCTGCTTTCTCTCCATATCCTCTGGCTCCTTCCCATGACGAGATTCATCTCCTTTTCTTTCTGCCCAGAGTCCTACCTTATCTCCCTCTGTCTAGTTATTCTGCATTTAGCTCTTTCTTATGCCAACCAGAAATCGCTTTGGCAAAGACATCTTCACAGTGTACAAAAACATTATTCCACATCATTTCTATTTTTTGAACTTCTGATGATGTATGTTTTACTACAAAACTTTATACTCTGTTGTAATTAGTGAATATTTATTTTCTCTCATTTGTGCATCTAACTCAGTCAACAGAGAAAATTTATACTCTTACCAGGTTCTTGATATTGCTTGCTGCTGACGATAAAGCAGTATGGCAAACAGTTGGTATTCTGGTCATTCTGGGTATTAGGGCATGCATGTTAGAAAAATAGGTACAATGTATTGTGGAAAAAAAGCAAACAGGCAATGGTTATTTAAGGAAATGAGAGACTTGCTATTTTAAATATTGCTATGTAGAGATACCCTGAAGATCTGTTATGAGGGATAAGAAAAAAAAATGTTGGGTTAGACTGTTATTCCTCGTGAAAGAGCAGAAGTCAATGTGGTTGACCAAGGTGAGGAGAGCAGAGAGTAGGAAATTCAAAGAAGAGGTCTGGTAAAAGACCATAGAAGGATCAAGAGACAATTTCAAGATTTATAGCCCTTGGAGGAATATTATTGAAGGATTGAGCAAAGGCACCATAACTTCATTCAGGTAAAACTAATTCCTTTAATTTGCTAGGCAGGAAAAAGGGAGAACAAGGCCCAAATTCTGTTTTCTATATTGTGTTTAGAGAATAATACTAAACATCTAACTTTTGTGGTGGTTAGTCCTTTGAAAGTGGGTCCTCTTGGGACACAAGACTGTGCTCCTGGGTTGTTGCCTGACTCATTAGAGAAACAGTGATGTATCAGGCTAATAGAGCTGGCTGGTAAAGATTAGAATTTGAAGATTTCAAATGTAAGATTTGCCAGTGAAGAAATAAAATCAGGAGTAAAGTATGAAATAATTTACTTTGCCTGAGAGGTGAAAATATAGTTGTGGTTAATGGTCATGGGCAGTTCTGCTTAGCAGATTGCAAATGGAAAGATCTTAAGGTTAGTTATGACATACCAATCTTGAGGCTCCTGCTTATGTTTAAGTAGAGGTGGGTGTCCATCTCAAGGTAAAAATTTTACATAAAAAATGTTTTTCTAAGGTTAAGACAAACTAAGGGATGACTATATATAACAAGAAAACTGCTGAAGGTATATATTGCATGACTGAATTTCTCTTCTTTCATAATTGGCAGTATTTTTATTGAGCTCTTCATTTTTCTCTGTCCCCCCTCCTCACTTCAACCCTGCCCCAAGGTCCCCATGATGCCATAAAACAAAGAAAGGCAGCCTACAAACCACAATCCCAGAGAACTTAGACAATAATGAGGACACTAAGAGAGACTAACATAGATCTGATTTACATGGGGAGTAGAAAAAGACAAGATCTTCTGAGTAAATCGGGAGCCTAATAGGCAGTTTTAAAGAACAGGATCATGAGGTTTTGTCAGTTTATGATAATGGCCAATCAATTCAGGACTTTGATTTTGATTGTGTGCTTGTAACAAAATTATTCACAACAGCTAAAAAGTAAAAGTAATAAAACTGCTATATATGTAGGCAAATAGATTAAGAAAATATCATAATAACTATAAGAAATAAATATTCAGTCACATAAAAGAATAAAACTGATTCATGTTTCATTAACAGTCTCATGCTGAGTAGAATAAGCAGCCAAAAGAGACAAATGCTACATGATTGTATTCGTTTGAGATATGTATAAACAGTTCAATTCATAGAATGTTACTTACTATATCAATCAGAATTTTTATTTTACAAGATGATAAATATTTGAGATTGCTTGTACAATAGTGTGCTTAGTGAATCAAGCAATCCAAATGTTTAAGATGGCCAATTCTCTTCTTGTGCACATTCTACCTATAAATATACAAAACCATTCATGTTTCTATCCTTATTATTCCACTTATAGTTGCTATGATCCTATTCTTCCTTCAGAAGCTTAGATATTTAGTGAGCATAGATTGGAGTCAACCTACCATTATAGATTTTAGCAATGTTAGGTAAAGTGAGGAATCCAGAACTGGGAATTACTTCAAATTCAATATAAGAAGTCAGTAGTCCCAGATGTTGCTATGACTTAGTCAAGGTGGATCTTGGTCTTCTTGGGATCAGCCTTTGCATTGTCTTTCTCGACTCACTCTCTAGGGACCTTTGTAATCATTAGCCTCCTTATCCCTATAATATTCTTTCTTCCACTCTAAACCTGCCATCCAGATACTCTAAATTTAAATTTCTCTTTTCTTATTGTGTAGCCCTAGGGCCTTATGGCCCTCACTATTTTTAATTCAAAGACCTCATCAAGGTAGATTCTATATGAATTATGAATTCCAAATGAAATATAAGCTTCAAGTGAATTTCTAAATGAGAAGAATTATTACTCTTAGTATCTTGAATATTCTCCAATAGGTTTTTAACATAAAACAGAAATATGCTTTTCATTCACCTTACTCATGTATAATATTTAATCATCTTATGTACATTGCAGATTAAATATTGATTAACTCTTTATAACCCATATGCATATTATAAGTTATAGCAGTAATTTCATATTTATTGTTACATGCATGTAAGAAATGCATGCAAATACTGGCTTTGTAGGACAGAGCTATGGAGCTTATACTCAATAAATAGATTAGAGAAAATTAAGATTTAATAGAGAAGTTTGGCATTAAAGGATGGGGCGGAAAGGATGGAACATAGAGAGAAATCTAGTAGAAAAGTAATGTAAAGGAGAAAATGGATGCTCTGTTATACCAGATTAAACATTCAGTCTTTTAAGATACAGGAATGAAAAAATAAATAAGACACATCGATTAAGGAGGATAAAATGTAAAGAGAGGGTCACAACACTTGCATTTACCCAAACTAATGAAAGGACCACACCAATTGTATATACAAAGGAATAACGCATTGACAGTGGTGATCTTAGAGTCAGGACCACAATGACAGACATGGAATGGAGACAAAAGACACTGAGCCCTGAGAGGGAGAGACATTAAGGCTAGTAATCTTGCAGGGAAAGTATTGCTTCATTTGTAAATCTTATAGAAGGCTGGGTGGGTTGAATGAGTCTTGCAGAGGAAAGCTCCTTCTATGCAAGCTCTCCCAGTGAAGTATAGACAACTCCAAAGAAGTGTTAGGACCACAGTGATCTATAATATTAAATAGCTCATTCAGGATGATTGTGTGCCTATATGTGCATCGCCTTGGAGGAGGAGGTCATCATGAGGAAGTCTCAGAAAACAAGACATAAGAGAAGGACTTTCCTTAAAATACAATTAATCCAAAGGGCCAGAAAAGTGTTTCTCTCATTTCAAGACAGAAACACAAAAACAAAGATAGTGGACAATAGGGAAACTGAAACTCAGGAAATTTGTGGTTTCTTACACATGTGTTTTCTGAGGGGGTTACTGTTTCATTAAGCAGAAAAAAAAAGAATCCTTTCTTTGACAAATTTGAAGAATGCTTTTAGGACAGGTAACAATCCCCAGTGTTTATTTATGGGGATCATTAATTCAACTTTAATTTAATGTACCAGGTGGAATAAAACTTCAGTCTTTGAGCACCTTTATTCTCTTGAATTTAAAACACTATGGAAAAGGCAATAGTATTCTGGATAGAACTCCCAGAGCACTGAAAACAGAAGCTAACTTTATTAGCTTATGAATGAATTGATATTTTGATTAATTTTGGGCTAAAGAGATAGTTTAGCTGCTATGAGCACTTAGTACTCTTCCAGAGGACCCATGTTTTATACCAAGCACTCAGGTCAAGCAACTTACAACTTCCTTTAACTGCAACTGCAGGAGATCCAAAGCCCATGGTCTCCAGGGGCACCTACACTCAGAGACACATTTGCATACACATAAATAAAACTATAAAAATAAATTCTTGAGGATTTTGATGAATTTATTTTTCCCTGAAAAGTGTAGATAACTCAGTGAAGGAAATTATAAAACTCAATGAAATACAGTTACTTATAAACATACTATTAAGAAATGTTTGTCAATGTTTTGGAATTTCTCTTTGTTTCATCTATGCAATAGTTTACCCGGGCGCACTTCCTAGTTCATAATAATCACTGTTTTGTTTTGAAGCAGTTATGGCTTCCTTGTGCTCCTCCCCCAATATCTGAAGGGAAACAAGATACTCATGCAGCTGTACATGTGATTTATTTTGCTGAATGATTTTCTCTAGTTATATCTATTTTGCTACAAATGGTAAGATTTATTCTCGGTCATAGCTTGATAGTACTCTATTATGCATACATGCCACGTTTCCTTAATCAGTACATCCATACTTCTAGAGATGGATAGCTAGCTATTGTGAATAATGCCCAAATAAATTGCTATGCAGACGTCATTTCTGTGTGCTGACTTAATTTGGTTGTATGAATTCCCAGGAGTTAGGTAGTTAGATCATTTAGTAGTTCTATTTTCAGGTATATGGGGACACCATACTGTTTTCCATAATGACTGGACTAATTTACGGAATTGCTAACAAGGTATATCCATTCCTTTTTTTTTTCATCCTTGCCAGTGTTTATTTTTTTAATTAAATCCTTATTACTAGCCATTCTACACTGCTTCCGTTGTATCTCTTTAAAGTTTGATAAGCATTTTCCTGATAGCTGAAAAGATAGCAATAATCTCACACGTTTACTGTTCACTTGTATTTCTGCAATTGAGAAGGACACATTTGGGTAATTTGCTAATTTTTAAGAGAGATCACTTTTTGGTAAAGGCTGTTTCCTGAGTTCTTTGTATACTCTAAATATTAGCCCTTGATCAAAGGAATTGCTAGCAAGTGTTTTATTTCACCCGAGGGTTTTTTCTTTACTCTATGGATCATTTCCCCTTTTAATGCACTCATCTCCTTAATTTGATAGAGTCCCATATGCCAGGTTTGGCTTCTGTTTTCAGTGCTCTGGGAGTTCTATACAGAAGACTATTGCCCTTTCCACAGTCTTGAAATACTTCCTCTAGAAATTCAGAATTTCAGAACTAACAATATGGTCTTCAGTGTATTTTAAGTGAGTTTTGTACAGGATGGAAAATAGGAGTCAAGTTTTAGTCTTCTGTGTGTCTCTTAAATTGTTTATTTTCTTCTATTTGTTTTGACTATTTTTTCCATTGTCTCATTTGTGATTATATTTTTCTTTGTAGTTTGGTGTCTTTTTGCACTGATGACATTTGATGTTCTTTAGCATATCTTTTGAGTACTAACTGGTCTAGTGGGATTTGAGCTTTGACATCAAGCTATCATGATTATAACTACATCTCTTTTTTTTTTTTTTTTGGATGGGGACTCCTGTGATGATCACTAAGTTTGGTTTGATGTCATCAATTTCCCCACTTCCTGATAATCTCGATAATCTCGGGATATTCTTTTTTTTTTTTTTTATTTGAAAGGAAACCTGGTTTGGTACATGATACCCTTTAAATAAAAGTTAATATTTATTTGTTCATTTGTTTGTTTATGAGAATACAAGCACGTATGTTAGGAAACACATGTGCCACAGTGCACATGTGAAAGTGAAAGGACAATTGTGGACAATTGTGGGAGTTTGTTCTCTTCTAGGTTATAGGTACCGGGGACTGAACTCAGGTCATCAGATTTGTTGGTATGTAACCTTACCCACTAAACATGCTGATGGCTCAAGATAAAATGCTCTTGACATGCATTCATTGTTTTTAACATAATAATTTTATTAATCATTTAGAATTTTATACATTATATTTTAATCATTTGTCCCAGACTTCCCCCACATCTCTCTCAGATCCATCTCCATTTCCCACTTTCTCCTAACTTTGTATCCTTTTTTTTTTCTTTCTTTTGGTAACTTATCAATTCCAGTTTGTGGTGCCCATATACTCATATGTATGTGTGCATCCACTGGAGCATGCTTGACCTACCATGGACCTCACCCTTAAAGAAAACTGACTCTTTTTCTCCAAGAAGTCATTAACTGTCAATAGATCAATAGATCCTCAGGACTGGGTGATCATGGGCCCCTCTTCATTCCATGCTACAATACTGACTGGCAGGATGGTGGGCAGTTCTTGTGTAGACAATCATCACTGCTATGAGCTGATGAATGTAATGGTCCTGTCACACCCACAAAGCACTGTTCTTCCCTTCCCCTACTCCTGGATCTTATAATCTTTCCTTACAAGTCTCTAGACTGAGGGGGGAGTGATATGTGTCCCATTTGTGGATTAACATCATACTGACACTTATTCCTTGCATTTTGATAACTTTTTTATTAATTTCTATGTTAACTACCTCTTTTGCTTTGCACGTCTAGCTAGGCTCCCAGTTAGCATTGCCAGTATCTCTGATGATAGATTCATTTTCATCCCAGTAGAGGGGACAATTGGCTTTCCTTAGCTGTGAAGCCTGGGTAGATTTCTCCTACCATGCTGTTGTCTTTCTCTGGATTTCACAGTGTTTCTGATTTTCTTCTATGTTTTCCAATATTCACCCATGGTCACAACCTCAGAATGCCACTGTACACCTGTTGTTTCAATTCCCTCTTTTGGACTGCCAAATCACTGCTGGATGTCTCCTTTCAATCATCATTTATACACCTCTCTTTGTTTATAAGAGCATACATGTTTTTCTTAACACATTTTGTGGTGTATGTTGACTGGTACACAGTGACCACTCTTATCATATATCATACATGCATTTTAAATATGTTGTATATTTTTATGTGCCATTTTGCTGTTGGCAAAGAACCTTCTTGTTATAGATGAACTATTGTTTTTCAAGCCAAACTTTTGGATCAGTTATGACAGCTGGTTGGTAAACATGGCTGTGTTTAACATTTTTGTGAATCCATCTGTTGTGTTACTGTGAGACTGTCTAACTAAAGGAGAGTCCAGAAGGTGGAATTCCTGGGTCAATACAAGAATGTTTTTATGGATTTTGGCAAGGCATTGCAAAGTTTCCCCTAAGGGACTGTAGCTTTTATGCAAATTCTGGCAGAATATAAATACAGGAGCACTAGGTTGGCAATGGTCTTATTTGAATTATAAAATACTCCTAGCTTTCATTAGAAATTGCTTGCAGTTCAACTTTCAAAGCAAAGTCTCCTCAAATAGATTTCAACGGATGGCTGCGTTCTCCAACTTTCTCAGTAGAATTTGATCATCTTTCATTTGTGACTCAAGCAGGACTTAATTTTTAATACACGTGCTGTCAAACACTGTAATATTGAATACTACTTGATTCCTTGATCCTGGATACTCAGGAAGAGTAAATATTTTGCTCTAACAGTGCACTTGTTCATAATTGAAATACTGAATAGTGTTATGAGTACAATTCGTGTGTGTGTGTGTGCATGTGTGTACATGTTTGTGTGTGAAATACTGAATAGTGTTATGAGAACAATCCATGTGTGTGTGTGTGCGTGTGTGTACATGTTTGTGTGTAGGTGTGTGTGTATGTGTATTTGTACACTATGGAGAGCCTCAATAATACTCTTAAGCAGGGAAGGTAAATGAATTGAAAAGTGAAGTCCTCTTATATAACAGTAATTTATATTTTTTTCCTCCTCCCGTGCATTATAATTTTCTAACATGCTGATGATTGTTTGCCTTGTTCTACTACCAAGTATTGAAATTCTTTCTTGATGCTTTTAATTCTGATGTTGGGAGAATGCAAATATATGATCTTGCTGTATCTCAGGATGTTCTTAAACGAGGTCTCGCTGTTCCAGCACGTTCTCCCCCTTGGCTTCTTTCCTACTGAGCTTTATCCATGCTGCTGACTTCTGTGTCTTATCCTATAATTCCAGGTATTCTAAGCCTGAGACTTTCAAAGGGCATTTTCTTTGCTTTGTGTATATATTTTCTTCCTGAAAGAACTCACTTAGCTCATCATTCAGCAGCAGTTCTTTTCTTGATTTATTCTTCTACTGTTAGGAAAGTAGCTCATTTCCTGTGATTTCTAAACCCTGATCTGCACTTCTAACAGCTTGAGACCCTTTGTTATTAGAAGTCTATATACTTCCAATCTACCTGAGGACTCCTCATCCTTAACAAATCAACCAACCAAATAAACATAGGTGCACAAGGGATTCTTTCAAGAAGAAATGAAAACAATTTAAGTTCTCCATAATGTTTGGATTTGTATTTTGTATGGGATGGATTTCAAACCAACTACAATTTCAAAGATAAGGTCGGTTTAATGTCACTTTTCTTAGTGTCTCACATTTTTTTCCTAGTAGATGTGGCTTACACAAGGATAAATAGGCACTACCACAGAAGATTATTTTAAAGCCAGAAGTGGTCTGAGAATTATAAAACTAGCACTCTCACGGAAAATTAATATTTGAATTGCAAAAGTGGTGTTATTTTTGGGTAATTTACTTATGTATTGTTTTATAAATTCAGTGTTCCTATAACTTCCATCTATTTTGTTGAGAATCCAAGAACAAATCTCTGCAAAAAATCTCAGAGACAGGGGCTGTCATTAGCACAACTGAATCTTTTGTCTATAACTCTGTTTGTGTGTTAGAAATAGGAATGGTTAGACATGAATTGGCCCAATGATGAGAATGAGTTCATTTAGATTTAACTATGCTTAATAGAATGAAAGATACTGGGATTTTGAAAAGGGGCTCTTCTGAATGATCTAGTTCTTCCATCAAATGAGTTGTTATGACAATCTAGTTAGTTCTGTTGGTTAAGAACATCATTGCTATAAATGACCAGTAGACTTAAGTATAGTACAGTTATGAGAATTGGTATTCTATATATTTAGGCATAGGTATAATGATCATTTTATTATTTAGCAATTTTTAAATTTATTAGTAAAGGCATTTATGATTTTCACTGGACATTATATAATCCATCATTTCATGTATTATACTTCATACCTATATCTCAAGACTTTTCCTAATGAATGTTTTTTTATGTGTGCTTACTTTATAGTTTTTTAATCTTCCAACATACTACAGTATTTTTTAATATATTCAAATCAGGCATATAATTATTTTAATGGCTCTTCTGTATATCTTCAAATAGTGTTCCATCTTTCCAGATTCCTGTTAATATTTTTCCCTTTAGTTTCTAGATATTTGTTATTAGCAAAAAGATACAATTATATATATATATGTATATATATATATATATGTATATATATAGTCTGATAGTGTCTATTTTGTCTGATAGTGTCTATTTTTAGAAATGGAATAGCTGAGTCAGGAATATACATTTCAAAATGTGAACATTCTTTAGGGGAGCCTCCCTTCCTCAACTCTGATGCAGTTGGCTCTTACAAACATTTTACACTTCACTATGACAAATAAAAAGTGATATTTCAATGTTGACTTCATCCACATTTTAAAATCATTTTCTAAACCAAGAGGATTTCTGGGGCATATTAAATTAACTAGAACCTCAAGAAATTGGGAAAATAAAAAATATAGGGGCTAGAGGAGACTGACTTCTCCCCCTTCTCTAGATATTTTTTAACCTGTCATGGTTAGTCTACAAAAGTGTGCTGAATATTCTATCATGTGGACACAATTTTAGGAAGTTAAGTTATATTTTCTGTCTTGTAAACAATTTATATGGTGGCATGAGAGTACCATAGTGACCAATGAATTGTTAAATTTCAGCGCCGTCTTATTGCCTTTGAGCTGTCTCTCTTATGGGAACTGGGATCATCATTAAAGATCACCATAATTAATGTGTTATTGACCGAACAATGGCAATTAGAAAATAATTGCTCCTCTTTTCAATTTAGCTTTGAGAACTATTTAGTTCTGTGATAGAATGGGGTGTCTATGACCACTGATTACTTCCTCAATGCAGGGACTATTGAGGGATGCTGAGAATTTCCTTGTTTTCCTTCTTGCTGTACTATAACCCATTTCTGTTCTGCTCAGAACACTTGCTGTGTTCTTTTTGCTTTGGTTTTTATGAAATGATGCATGCATGCCGTATGTTTGATAATGCCCCTGTTTCTAGTGCAGGTGTGAGTTTATTGCCTAGTTAGTTCTTTCTCCCTCATCCTCCCTGGCCACCTCTTTTTCCTCTCTCAACCACCTTCTTCCCTCCTCTATCAGGTTTTGATAAGACACACACTGATACGGTATTTCTCTATCCCCTTTCCTGGAACCTAACATGTTGGAAGTTAATCTTGTTATGGCATCCGACATTCAATTTTTGTAATAGCTTGTGTGTGGAAATTCATTTATAACTCAAACATCTAGGCTTGCTGGGCGAACAAGCCATACTGCCTCTTGACAAACTCTTGAAATTGGAACATTACTGGTGTCTTCACTCCTACCAACCGCAGTATAATTGAGGCTCAAGAATATAGTGAATTCAGCAGTTGTACTAGTCAAACAAAAGTTGTTGACTGATAAGAGACACAGTATATTAAGGGAGCACACTATCATTCTTCCAACTCCTGAGAAAACTGCTTTAACCTTTGGATTGGTAATTAATTATGGAGAAAATGGTCATGCTATAACACCTGGGGTCAGAGGCCAACACCCTGAGCATACTTTTATGGGAAGGCATGAAATGAACACAAATCAAGGCTGGCATCTAAGCATCTCTTCTTTAAAATAAAGCTCATTGACATTGATGGAATACTCAACTCAGTGTGCTGTGGCAGTATAATGATTATCAAATCTTCAGCTTGTCCCAGCAACTATTGTCTCCAATTATTGACTTCATTATTATTGTCAAAATGAGAGAGAGAGATGCTGTATGCACTTATTTAAAAGGTAATAATGTTCATGTTTTATTTTACAAATGTATTGTTGCAAATAATTAGTCAAGTAGAAAAACCTTCGTTTCCAAAATGTGGCCTTGCTATTGACCTTGGTATAAGAGACTTTGTAATTATAAGCCAATTCAGGACCATTCTGAGAATGAAAAAAACACAACCATAAATTAGAATGAAGGGTCAAAGTAGACCTTCTGGTCCCCCTACTTAGACAGTCACTTCTTTGCCAAAAGCCCAGAGGGGAAAAAAAGCCTAAATCCATTATGAGTAAAGAAAAATGCAAGATGCATCTTATAAAGTTTGTTCAGGAGTTAAAAGACCAGTAATTTATGTTACATATTATATGAGAAAATTAATACTTCTTCACAATTTCTACCCTCCACATCAAAATATCTCTCTGAGAGCAGAATTCCATCATTTCCCAGTATCTGTCTGTGCTGGGGTCTCATCTGGGTGGCTCCCCTTCAGTCAAGGGTAATTGTGGAAGAGCTTCTGATAGGGCATTTTTTCTTAAGTGTTCTTCGCAGGGTTTCATTTTACCCAACAACAGAAATCTAACCCGGGACATGAGGTTTCTTCCTCCAATTTCTTTCTTTTCATGTTTTGTATTTTCCTTTTCTATTTTTGTGAGAGACAAGAGTAGGTCAGGGAGTGAGAGACATCAACTCACCAAGGCCTGAAGCAGATTCTGGGGCTCCAGAGTTTAGCTGGATCGAGCTTAAAATTATTGTTCAACCAATAATGTTCATGTTTTAGGTATACTGTTTCAGCAATGAACATTGAAAACAGACACACATATTGAATAATTTATAACCTCAGAGTTGAGAGACAGCTTCAAGATTATCTAGATCAAGTTTAATGACTACTGTTTCTCACAGACTCACAGGGAAATTATCTACTGAAGAACACTTGATGTATTATGTTTTCCTGAGATTCTATGTTAGGGCTTTTGGGTGATTAATTTATTTCTCTTATATTGCTGTGCAGTTTTAATTTAATTGAATTAACATATGATATTCCAACAAAATGACATTTATTAAGATAATAAATAAGCAGATATTAAAGAATAACTTAGAATTTCATGCATTTGTTATTGCTTTTATACAGTTTCATTCCAAATTAATTCATATATAATTTAAAAGAAAAATAATACTCTAAGGACTGTAATGCAAATGAGTATTGATTTATAATCTTCTACCTAAAATTTCTTTCAACCCCAAAGAACCTTAGGTTATTATATTCATACATAGAAAAATAACTGAGCAAAATTCTCCAAAACTGTAATTCAAAGTAAACAAAGTACTCAGCTAACTGTATTTCTCAACTTTTCAAGAACTTTGATCCTGAAATGTTAAAAATTCAGTTGTTTTGTATTCCAAACACCAATGTATGATTGTATATTCTTGCACATATCAAAACCTTGTATGCAATGCTGCCATTTTCCTGTGAACACAGCGAAAGAGCGGGTTCTTTTGTTCTTTGGTTATATTGTAATCCCCTTTCACAACCAGATCTAATGCTTCTTTCAAATACTTCACTTAGTTTTTTTTTTTTCATCCTTTTCCATCACAGATTTCAAGTTTCTCTGTGTTTGTACGCTTCCTAAATCTTCATCAATTCACAGGCACCCATGGAACATATGGAGTTGACAGAGAAGATGAAGATGCTTCAGCTCCATGGTCCTGCCTCTACCCTTCTGTTTATCTGTTTATTTTCCTTTTGTTATTTGATTCAATTCTGAGCAGGCAGAGGAATAAAAACATGTCTTTTATCTTGCAGGAGTGACACATTTCTCAGCCATGTTGTTTCTGCCTCATCACATCTGTATAAGCATTGTTGTCTCTATTGTCATTCTCTAGGAGGAAAGAATGAAGAAGCTTCATCACTCCCGTTTTCCATTTAGCAGATCTGGGTTTTCAAAGGAATCAGTGGCGTCATAGCTTGGTCTCCCTCACTACTTTTCCACTCTCTTTAATGTAACTTTACTGGCAACTTTTGAGCTGTCTTATTAACTTATATTTATTTTTTGTGATATGTTTGGTTAGCTTTATCACTGGACCACCCAACTTAACAGCCAATCAAAACAGGCAGAAAAGAGAGTGTGTAATTATCATGTCTTCACAGAGATGCCAGAAATCCTGAAGAGAGATGGCCACACTTGACCAACGGATATCCAGCGACCCTGTGCAGAAATGTGAAAATCAAGTGCAATGCAATATGTGAAAACTAGGAAGAGAGTTTACTAGTCACAGGAGTTGGTCATGTTAAACAAATCTGATTTCTATTGCTTTGTAAAACTTCCTCGTGAATGTAGAGATTATAAACAGAGGGTGGAATGTGGGCTTTAACAGAACAGTAGATGCAGCGCACTCGAAAATGCTAGGCAAAGAAAAAATTAAGATGAGCGAACTTCCATGTGTAGTTAGTGACACTGGAAACTGACAGAAGCTAATTACTTCTAAGAGGATGGATGTCAGCCTATTGAGATGAATCATATTTCTACAAAGGCAAAGCATGTCTCAATAAATAAAATAAATAAGTAAATAAATAAATGGAATAACATTGTAGAGCCACTTTCTAAACATGCTGCTTTGAAAATACATGCCTTTAAAAAGGGAAGAAGACAATTTTTAAAGTATCATTAAATATAAAAAATATCAGGAGTAGTCTTAAAGCTGTATAGATCTGTACAGTAAAGAACAAAATGAAATGGAGGAAAAAATACAACAATCTTTTGAAGTACTTTATATATAAGACTGCCAAAAACTGTGACATCAACCCTGTGGAAACCGATTTTCTGATTACATATCACTTTTTATTTCACTAAGTCAAAGATGCTGACAGCTAATGTTTCATGGTACCTTGACAGAAGAAATAAAGTGCATATTACATTAAGCCCAAGTAACATAGTGACACAGATAAGTAACAGATTATACTGATAATGTTAAGAGAAGGCAACAAGTATCAGATGTAGTGACAGCGTTATTAAATCAAATACCTTTAAAATTAGTTATGGTTTTCAGAAAAATGTAACTTATAACAAACATAATGTAAAGAATACTGGATTAAATTCTTATGATTCAGCTCTTCCCAGTATACCCCCTTCAGAACTGGAGACTAAGAATATGATGGGTTCAATATTTCCCCTACTGGTTTTCTTTTGTTTTTCAAGACAGGGTTTCCCTGTGTATCCCTGGCTGTCCTGAACCCTACTCTGTAGACCAGACTGACTTCAAACTCAAAAATCTGCCTGTCTCTGCCTCCTGAGTGCAGGGATTACAGGTGTGCTCCACTACTACCCAGTCCCCTTTTGTTTTTCTGAGCACGTTCTATTTCTGCTTCCTAGTATACTTACCTTGTTGTGTCTTAGAGACATCACTCTGCTTTCTATACAAGTATAATCATTTATCCCTTTAGTAGAAAAGCATTTGAACATCTATGGGCTGGAGTTGTGATGTCTAGAGAAGTAGAATGGTAAACTAATATATAAGGTCCTTTCCAGATAAATATTCCTTCTGGGGGCAATCAGACTTTATGTTGTGTTTGAAACAGGTGAGCTAATTAACTTCTCCTTACTTCTAATGTCCATGGCTTACATTTTTTTCAGTAGCTGTCTCATAATTATTCTTACATTATACACATATGGTTCTGTTGATAGCCATGGCTGTGATATTTGGTTCCTTAGCAACTGAAAATGTACCTAGCGAAGGAAAGTAATTAGTCATGAAATATTGTAGGACAATACAACCTCATCATAATCTACTTATTAATCTAATGAATAGTATGTTTTAGTAAGTGGTGAAAAATCAGGTATTTTTATTTTTTAATTTTAATTTTTAAATTTTTTATTCATTTTTTACACACCTACAATTGTTCCCACTCCCTCTTCTCCTGCTCCCTCCTTGCTTTTCTCCTCTCCCAACCCCACCCATTCCTGGTAATTTCTTACTGTTTGAAGTTACCCTGTTTTTGTAAATAAGACAGGGATGAAGGTGAAGGTGGCATATCTGAAATCTTTGTCAGGTTGATTGGCAGGTGGTGGGCAGCAGAGGGGCAGTACCACTTTCCAGACTAGCATGATGCTATTGTGGCTTCACATGCTTATAAATTATCTACCACTGTACTAACTCAACTCAGACAACTCTGCACCATAGACGGCATACAAGGTATCCTTTGAATGAATGTAATCCCTACTCTCAAGCAAAATCGTGTAGTTTTCCTTAATACCATCCTGAATTTAATGGGCTTAAAAGGAACATGCTGGGGCATTGGAATCTTCCAATTTGACATATAAAGAATCAAATCTACAAAAAATGTACCAGAATCTCACATTCTATTAATTACTTTGCTGTAGCAAAATGTCATGGTCAGGGCGACTTGTAGGAGAATTAAATTAGGCTTGTGTTAAAGATAGTAGTTTGTTTTAGTGGGGGAAGGGGCATGATAGCTGGAGCAAAAAGTTCTGCCCTATCAACAGGCCAAGGCAGTTTCTTTATTCATTAATGGTAATCACAGCTCACATAGGGGACTCCCACATCAAATAAATTTATTTTCACACCTTAAACATCTATCTTAATAAAAAAATACTCGTGATGGTGAATTATTTAATGTGCTGACATCTCATAGAAAGACTTCATAAAATTGTCTCTCTTAGTTCAAAGTTGAATTTTCAAATAGATTTCTTTTTCTTCCTCACTCCCTCCTCTCATTTCCTTAATCCTGGCAGCTCCCTACCCACAGCTATCAATGGTACATGACCCAGTATTGAGAGTTCATTGCAGAGATCAACAGAAGCACCTGCCTGCTGGAATGTTTGCACAGGCAGAAAGTAGTCTTGGCAACATTGAAGAAGTCTTGCTAGGACCTCAGAAGTTTTTTCACTTCCAAGAAGCCTTAAAAGAAATGGAGGTGCGTAATTTCATACCTCCTATACATTCATTTCTGTACCACACCTTCTTCATTGCTTAAATAGACCTTTAGATCAATGCTATGTCAGCTTCTTGTTACTTATTGGGTGGTTATTACTTCTGCAGTTATATACAACTCATCATGGCAACGACTGAAAAAAGACTTGTGTTTCTCTTCACACTCAATTTCCACTCTGCTGAGTATAACACAAAAAATAGAAACAGATGTAATTTGGGATACAGACAGGTTGTGTGAACTGTCTTGACAGATAACAGGTAAAGTTCAGAGTAAGCAAAAAGCTATCCTCTGAAGCTAATGAAGATATACACACCACTACTGATGCAGGACATAACTCATATGGTTATTTATGTTAATTAAATATTTATAAAATCATTGTAGGGAGGGCAGTGACGTAATATTTGGACTTTTAGAATTAATAGTAGTAAAATTAGTTGGCACCTCACATTTGCTGAATCATTAATAGGGGATCAATTCTTAGTATATACTATTTTACTTAATTCTTAAAGGTGAAAATTATTTCTACTTACTTAAAGACCAGGATATTGAATTTTATGTAGATTAAATCTACCCAGGGAGACAAAGTACTCAAGAATACTACTAGATTTAGCTCCTGCTGTTTTTATATTGTTCAAAGGTTTTAAGTAAGATCTTAAACCATAGACTACCTACCAGGTTAACACATAAACAGTAATTCTGAAATTTTCTACTAAAACCTGACTTGGGATTTAATCAGCTCAAAATAGTAATGACTCTTACAGTGATTGCTAGAATGTGACACATCATGGTGCAATTTCAGTGATTATAACATGGTCATTTCTAGGATATCTTTAATAACAAAGAGGATCTTCAATAGTATTTTGTAGTCTATAATATAAATTCCAAAATAATATGTCATAAACCTGAAATTCACATCACAAACTGTATTTATTAAAAACAGCTTCACTGACAGAAACAGTGAAAATTTAAATAAGGAAAACTGACTTCTTTATCAGTAAATAGTAACATCTTTTTGACACTCTGGTGATTTTTTTTTATTCCTGACTATTTAGGTACAGCATACCTAATGTGTAAACAGTACAGTAGGTCTCTTCACTTTCCCCACAGTAAATTTGGTATTGATTATTTACAAGGCTTTCTACTGATTATTTACTTATGTGTTTTCTGTATATATGCCTTTGTGTGTACATGCCTATATATGTTTTGATGTGTGTATAAACATGTATGTAGAAGGAAGTTTCTGTCCTACTTTTCCCTGAAGTTCTTCAGTTTCTCCCCACAAAAACAAACAGAGGCTTGTATTAATTATAAACTGATTAGTCTATTAGCTCAGGCATATTATTAACTAGCTCCTACAATGTAAATTAACCTATAATTCTTATCTATATTTAGCCACATGTCTTGGTACCTTTCCTCCGTGTAACATTCTCATCTTGCTTCCTCTGCTTCCGGTTGGTGATTGAAGACTGAGTCTTTCCTTTTCCCAGAATTATCCTAGTCTGGTCACCCCACCTATGCTTCCTGACTGGCTATTGACCAATCAGTGTTTTATTAAACCAATACAAGTGACCAATCTTTACAGGGTACAAGGGCATTATCCCACATAACTTTCCCTTTTTTTTTCTTTTCAAAACAAGAACTCTGGATCTAATCTCCTTTGTTTAGCTTTCTTCCTTACCATTATCCATACAGAGACTGAAAGCTGATATCATGTGTGTTATTCTATTGTATTTCACTCTATTTATTTATTTTGAAACATAGTCTGTCACTGAGCCTGCTGTTCATTGACTGCCCAGATTTACCGGCCCATGAGCTCTGGAGACCCACCTATCGTTACTTCTACAGCCTGGACCTTGTGCTAGCAGGACTAAATTTGATATGCATTCTGAGGATCAGAAAACTTAGGTCTTCTTGTTTGCATTACAGGTACTTTACCAACTGAGGCATCTCCCAAAGCCCAAATCTTTCATTTAGAAAAAGTAGGAAGCTTTAGCATAGAGAGCTTTGTACAAGGAAGTGAATCATTATTTGGGTTTGGTAATAATTCTCTCATTTAAAAACAGATACCAAGGGACATCTTAACTCTCAAAAAACATGACCACTATATGTTTTGTTCATACAGATGCTTATTTACCTCATTTGTTGGGCTGGAAAGAAAGTATTGAGAAATATGGAGAAAAGAAAATATTCAGCATTGGTCCTGATTAACCTCAGCATAGATGCAAGTTTATCTAATGGCAGATATGTCTATAATGATGGTACAAAACAATTTGGTTTATCTACCTGGAATTTTCTTAATGTAACTTAGATTATGCATTTCTGTTTTAAACTCTGTCCTCTATGCCTTCAGTTCAAGTCTTCCTTTTGACTCCACCTCCTAAGGCAAAGACACGACTCTGGCTTTACTTCCCAAATGAGTCCCTCCATTCATTCCATTTCCCCATCAGAAATAACACTTCGGTGAAGGGATGTTAGTTACTTTGTGTGGATGTGACTGACACCTGCTACACAGAGGAGAGAGCACATGTAAATGTCTAGGCCCCGAGATGTATTCCAAGATGGTTTAAAGTATGAGCCGCACGATGCTCTTATTTTTGAGTTAGAAGGCAGTGATTGAGATAAATCCTATTGAAGTTATCCTGGCCCTGCATAATGAACATGGAAAGAGAGTAAACATTCTATGCCTTATTTTGTAAGGCTGCTATTCATTCCACCAAAAATAAGGAGCTACGGTTCAGGGAGTGACCAGGATTCCTAGAAGCTGCCTCCTGTACTGTAACAATGCTGACAGCATTTCTCCATTTGCATGCAGCCCCACTTATAGAGTTGGTAAATGTTTAGAAAACAGCATGAACCGATTTCTACACATTTTAATAAGCTGCTGAATCTTTTGGACAAGGTGACTTTGTTTCCTTCCTAGGCTTGGAAATTATGAATGGAAGAATTATGGAATGTCATTTTCCTATGTTCTGTCATCACATAGCTCTCTTTTCGAATGAAAACTAGATTAAAATACCAAATCAGTGAAAATGATTCAATTGAAGCCGATCTGCTTCCTTCGGAAGTGTTTATTTATCTGAAAGTTTTCAGTTGTATTTCTGGGAGAAAATATTGTTAAAACAGTTGCATCTAAGAAACGTTCAATTCACCTAATAGTACAGGAAAATAAACAGTAAATTGAATCTGCAGAACCATAATTTATCTCTAATTTGGAATGAGTCAATCACCAGACCATTGACGTTTCCAAACCTGAAATCGGTATGAGACCACATGCTGGGCATTTCTAAGCTAAGTGTCTCAATGAAGTCAAATCACTCTGCTTTTGCAGTTATTAGTGTAAGAGTAGTGGCATGCTGGTTCAAACTCTGGCAGTAACAATTTTCTAAAAATACGGTTTAAAGTACTGTCTATCTAAAAAGATAACCAGACATTGAATAAAATTGTTTCCTGCTCTTATGCATTTTAAAGAAACTGCACACAAACACCCACCAAGACTCAAAAAGCATATTTATATATTAAGAGTTCTAACATAGGTGTTCACTTTTGGATTTTTTCAAGTTTATTTAAGAATATAATTTTAAAAGCACCATCCATAAAACTTTCTATAAAAATCTTTTGTAGAGATTTTACTTATATGATGTACAATTAGCTATAAGTCCTTAAGTGGTGCACATATATCCCGAGAGGAGTGTGTTATGTTATGAGTGTTTTCATTCTTATTATATAGCCATACTGTACATTTTCTGTTTCAAGTAATATCTTAAAATTGAACAAATTTTATTCTGAAAATAAAAAAAATAAATGTACTTTAATATTGTATAGAAACCTTTTGTTTATATCTGTAAAGACTTTGTGCTTAGAGACTATGACTCTTCATGGGCATAGCTTTGACACATAATTTAAATTGGATTCTCTAGGAGTTCATTGACTATGTAAGTCGTGTGCCACACAACAAAATTTTGTTCAGCCATGGGCCTCCTGTTTCACTTATGGTGTAGTGAGATTATGCATTTAATAATATCGGGGCCAAGTTTTGTAAGTATTCTCAGCGATGCTCATAACAGGTGCAATTGCCTATATCCTCCTCACCATATCCCTGTCATTGAGAAATGAAGAACTATAATTGAGTTTATCTTTAAGACTTTAAAATCAAATATTCAAAGTTACAAAATAAACCCTGTATCCAATATTCCCCATGCTCCAACACTTTAATGCCTCAGGTAAGACTGCGAGACAACATTACCCAAAGCTGTTTCAGCTGATGCCAAGATGACTTCCTTTCTAGTTTTCTTCTTTCTATAAATGGAAAAGCAGTATAAATGCAGATAATAAGGCTTGATTAAAAAAGATGCTAAAATATTTATGAAATATCCTCACAAAGGCAAGATACAAAATTAATTGGCCTCAGTCATCTGCCTTAATCAAGTATATTGTAGATGTTAATCAGCACATGCTTAAAAGATAAAGCTGCCAAATCTAATATGCTTAATATTAATTTCCTAGATTGGTTTTATTTTCATTGATAGTATTAAATAACAGAGACTTGGAATGGATGTCCTATTCTACTCTTGCTAAAAAATAGATTTTTTTCTGGAAAATTAGAAAGGGAAATTATTAACTTTTTCCAAACATTGATATTAATACTGTCCACTGAAATTTGTAATTAAGAATCCAACCACGTCCCTTTCCTGCACAGAGATAATACAGACTCAGCTGCCAATCCCTTGGATATGGTCTATCTTGTCTTAATTTGATGTGAAGCACTGAAGTTTGTTTTGCTCTTGGGGTTACATGTTGGGAGCAGTGAGAGCCCAGATCCTGAATTTCTTGTAATCCCCTGATCTGAGTGCCTACAGCTGCTCTGAGCACGAGACCGTCAGGAGTTCCTGATGGCAGGAGAGTGGTTTCTGGTGGGTTTGGCTGGGGCATGGCTATCTCTATATAATCTGCCGATGAACACAATAAAGGGGGCATTCTTGGGGAATTTAAGGATGACCCGTGTCGCTGTCAAAAAAAAAATGTTTGTGTATTTTAACCTCCAGCCCCCTTGACTGAAGCTAGCAAACTGGGTGCCAGCGCACAGAGCACAGACACCGGGCGCGGGGCGCGGCAGTTACATTTAACTCACGCGTTGAAACAAAGCACAGAAAAAAATCTTTCTGCATGGTGAGGTGGTAGATGTTTTGTTGCTGCTGTTAGTTTTTTTTTTCCTTTTTTTTTCTTTTCTCATGAGTGAAACTGGAGATAGAGCTGATGCAGCAATTAGGAAAAAGCAATCTGAAGAGTGTTTAAAAAAGTTATGAGGATGGCATCGGCTCCGCAAGTAAATATAACAAATAGTAAGAGGAGACTCGGAAAGGATTTCACACCTACTGCTGCTTTTCAAACTTAACTATTAAACGTTTTTAATTGAAATAAAATGGCGTCACTTCCGTTTTTCCTTTTCTCCTGCCAGCTCCTCTCAGTTAACCTCCCTCAGATCCCTCTCCTATGTCCCTCGACTCTCAAGTTGGTAGCTTCTTTTTCTTTGACTATACTTGTTATATACATGCACACAAAAATGTATAATCACGTAATTATATATAATTATATAGTAAATATATAATATAAATTATGTATGAATAATGTTGAGTCTGTTTTTGTTGTTTGTGTATATGGTTTCAAGGCTGAACCCTCTGTAGTTCCGTGGAGTCTCGTGGCTGGGAGAGACCCATTCTCTTCCCTTCAATCAACATTTGTGCCTGTAGTTCTCTGTCTAGCAGTGGGGCCCAAGAAAACCTTTCCCCTCCCACATTAGCATCTCCATGATGTTGTTGTTGCTCCTCTCTTGTTTACAACCCATTTTTAAGAAGAGAATGTCCCACAAGAGACTTCCTAGTATTCTGGCTCCTACTATCTTTATGCCCCCATTCCAGGATGTTTCCTGAGCAACAGATGCAGGCTCTGTGATAGAGATGTATCCACCAAGGTTTGGTTTCTTCATGATCCACTGATTTCTGCACTGTGTCCAGTAGTAATTCTTTATGATTATCTTCAATTGCTACACTCAGAAGCTCCTTTGATGAGAGGGTGGTAGCTAACTGTTCTATGAGGATAAGTATAAGTTTTCAAAGACAATCAAGAGCTATTTTGGTCTAGTAAAGTGATGCTGTTAGGTTCTTTTCTACGGTTTAGGAAGCTGGCTAGGTTTTCAGTATAAGGCATGGTTTTCTCCTGTTGAGTGGGCTTTAAGTCCAATTAGGCAACTAGATTGCCACTGACATGTGAATACCTCTCTCTCTCTCTCTCTCTCTCTCTCTCTCTCTCTCT
>NW_026067938.1:13197037-13221921 GCF_014885135.2 Alexandromys fortis
GTAAATATTTCATATATATAAAAGATTATGTATGTATATGTGTATTTAATTTTACCATGCTATTTAATTGTTATCATTTATAGGTGTTGTAGCTGGGTAGAACTAGTTAACTGCTTTTTTTCCCTCGGTATCTTGCATATTTTTTGGAACCATGAAAGCTAGACTGCAGGAAAGAGGTTTTCAGATTAAATCCAGCTTGAGTCATCTGAGCCCTGTGCCCTAAATATGTGGTGTCTCCAGCAATAAATCCCCACCCTCAAGTCCTGATGGATAAGCAAAGGACTACATTAAAATCTATGTTGTTTGGGGAGTCACTGGGACTTCCCTGACCAACTCTTCCAGAGGATAATTCTAGTGACTGGTACTGGTTTTTGCTTGTTTGTTTGTTTGTTTGTTTTTTTCTCTGTGGTTCTTGTGGGGAGAATTGCCAGGCCAGATGGCTTAACTTCCTTTAAAATATATATTAATATATCTATCTGTCTGCCTACCTATTCACTTATATGTTTAGTGTATAATTTTTGGTAAACAGACTATAATATGGCTCCTTTAGAATTAACTTTGGTGTTAATTGTACCACATTATCTATTAACCTCCCTTCTTCCTTATTATTCTGCTTCCCACTTTATATTATCAGTTTCCTGTTATCCCCCCTCAACCTCATGGCCCCTCTATACTTTCCACGTTTCAGTGGTTACCTCAAGTTATATAATTCCGTCTGAGGATTTGAAGCCAGTAACCACAGATGAGACAGAGCGTGAAGCTTTTGTCCTGAGTCACTTCAAATCTTCTCTAAGTCCTTTTCCTTACCTGCAAATATAGCGACTTCATTTTTCTTTATCAGTGAATAGTACTGCATTGTATATATTTGCCACATTTTCATTACCTATTTATATATTTAAGGGCATTTAGGTTGTTTCTATTTCCTGGCTGTTCTGAATAGGGAAATTATTAACATTGCTGAGCAAGTGTCTGTGGAATACGATGTGTAGTCGTTTGGTCACGTTCCCAGGAATTACAGAGATGGGACACATTTTATATTTACTCTCAGATTTCTTTTTGACATTTTTCTATATTGAATTCTAGTGTGGCTGAATCAATTTGCCTTTCCTCCAACAGTGAATGTGGATTCCTCTTTAACCACAACCTCACTAAGCACTTTTTGTCAGTTGTATTGTTGATAATGATTGAGTTGAATTGGAATCTTGAAGTTGCTTTAATTTGCATTTTCCTAGTTGCTTTTGCATTTTCCTAGTTGCTAAGGATGATATGCACTTTTTGATGTATTTACTAATCATTTTTATTCTTCTAGTAGAAACTTTCTATTTAGATCTGTTTCTTTGACTGTGTTTTTAGTTCCTTTAATTTATTAAAGGTACAGAGCATATAAAAGAAAACATACAATATTTATCTCTTGGGTATGTGATACCCCATTCAGGATAATTATTTCTAATTATATCCATTTCCTTTCAGATCTCATAATTTCACAATTTATGGCACCAACTTAAATTTCCAGTGCCATGAATGGGTTATAAATTTTTGAGTCCTTGACCAAAGTGTCCTACAGATGACCTTCTGTCCAAACATTCCAAGTTATTGCCAAGGCTCTTGGCTAGTCTCTATAACCTGATTGTAAGGGCCTATTTTTTCTTATGCCATTGAACATGAAGAAATTTAGCTGATGAAGCTTTATCCTTGCTACCTAGCATTCATGGGGATGGATGATGGTCCCTCTGGAATTCTATTGGAAGAGAAAAGTAATCATTAATATCACTGACATACAAACCTTGCAACCCCAAATAGGCACTTGCCTGTAAGATATACTAGAGGAACAATTGTAGCACAAAAGGTTTGGAAGTATCCAGAAATATTCTGATTGGATTCAAGGCTCACCCTATGAGTTGGAATCCATATTTGACATTGCTAAAGTAGCCAAGGACCTGATAATATACTATTATTATTCTGGGAAAGGAACATAGCAATGAAGTGACTCCTAATGGTGCACTGCTATATCCATAAATCAGTTCATCACTGGAGGCTCAGCAGAATTTACAGTAGGTAAAAATTAACATAGGGATCCATAATTTGACTATATGGAGAGTAGGCAACTTTGGAACACTCAGCATTAATTGGGATATTTTCATCAAACTCCTCCCTCAAGGCTCAGGGATCTAGCATACATTTTACCATAGCCAGACATGGTAGATGACTCCAAGATAATAGCACCTATCAGACACAACAGGGTTGACACACTTGGGACTTCATAGACACTGTAACAGCATATGTAAGACTGCACAAGTGACATGAGTCAAAATCCTAACAGTGGTAAGTGGACACAAATTTCCAACCTAACCAAGATACTATTTATAATTGGTACCTGTTCAACTCATAGTTCAAGATTTAGAGGCCGGCATGATGAAACTCTTATTGCTGGAGGGATATTTTGAGAGACCTGACACAACACAGGACATCATATAGCAAGAGGAATACATACTAGTCAATGCTTAACAGGAGTGGAGTGTAGAACCCAGGAGGCAAACCATTTACTCTTAGTTCATTCTTCTATGGGTGAATGTAAATCTACTCACAAGGGCAGGACTCATAAGGCTTGATATTAACATTTACACCTTATTTCATCTCATACCACCTCCCATTGTAAATTAAATTTGGAAGTTTTGGTAGTGACATTCAAATTATAGCATCCAGGTGCTGAGGACAGGAAGCCTTGGTAGAAGAGGAGACAGGGGATGTCTTAGTGTTTCTATTGCTATGAAAAGACCACAAACATTGCAACTCTCATAAAGGAAAACGTTTGATTAGGTGGATTACAATTCAAAGGTTTAGTCCATTATCATCATGGCAGGTGGCTGGAGAAGCAGCTGAGAGTTCTACGGCTTGATCTGTAGGTAACAGGTGATCTGTAACACTGGGCGTAGTTTAAGCATAGAAGTCCTCAAAGCCCACTCCCACAGTGTCTTTCTTCAACAAGCCCATTTCTGCTCCAACAAGGTCATACATCCTTATAGTGCCACTCCCATTGGGGGCCATTCCTTTCAAACCACCACAGGGAGACAATGAGTATCTTCATGAGCAATTAGGTACAGTGAACACAGAAAGACAGCCATTATCCAAATACCTACAGACAAGGGAGGGGATCGTGCAGTGGGTCTGAGGAATGAGCAGACATAGAGCATGCTTTCCAATTACCATTGAGTATCTTTCCTTCTTTAGCTGCTTCCTAGTGTGTATAGTTCTTGCTAAATCAATTGCAATGTTGAAAGAAGTTGTATGAAAAAAATAATAGCAAAACAATGACTTATAATTAGTGAGGCTAACAGCTTCATGTAAGCAAAATGAACAATTTCCAGGGCTTTTATGTACTTCCCCCGATGCACTAAAAGAATTATGATTATGCATTTGTTCCAGAAAGTGAATGGAAGGTGTTAAATTGCTTAGCTTTATTACAAATGAAAGAGTTGCTTGGTAATTAACATCAAGGCATTCATTTCATAAAAGAGTATTAGCTAATGTCTTGTCATGAAGTAGGACAGATGAAAATTTAAAAAGATGAAGCACTAAGAGTTCTCTCAGGCTAAGCAAATCTTTGCCTTTTCAAAACTTGGTTCAAGTGAAAATAATTTTAGGGCATTTTCAGTGCCAGGCTCATGGCTGACTCTACAAGGTAATGCAAGAGTTAGTCCCTTGGTGATGCATATGATGAATGGAGCTTGGTCCAGTCATTTTCCAGCACCAATGTTTTAATGAGAAGGTCATATTCCATTGATGAAAAATTTGTTCCCTTAAAAGTTTTTTTTTGTATAATTCTAGAAGTCCATAAATGTTTTAAAAAGTACAATGCTGATATACTTAACAATCTATAGAAATGTGGAGTTAATTTGAAGTTTGGCTAAAATGTTAAAACTTAGAAGCAAAGCTAAAATACAAAACCAACAAAACAAATAAAAAAACAAAGTCTTAGAACATATCTAGTTAACTCATTTTAGACATGAAACATATGAATACCATATGTGGTCATGTGAATGAGAAGAATCTAGTGCTTCCTAAGGTATTATTTATACTAGCTCCATATGAATAGTATTTATTACTGATCAACTTTCATACATTTGAATGTGAATTTTGACATTTACTTTGTATGCATATCTTATTTTAAGAAAGAATTGGAAATTGCAAACATCTTGACTCATTCATTTTTGAAGACCTTACCATGATTGGCAGATAACACTCAATCAACAATTGTAAAACAGATGGGAAGATGTTGAAAAGTATTAAGCAGTAAAACTATCTTCATCTTGATATATTTACAAATGATTTTGTCATTTAGATCTTTCCTGTAGAAATGTTATGAATGTTCAAGCCTTAACAATGTGATTTTAGGCGGTGTGCATAATTTTGACATATAATCACTGATTCTAGTGTTTACAGTTATTTACGTTGAGAGCTATAGAAAAGGTTTTCAACAGGATTGACATAAGCATATTATGTCATTTATTTTTAAAGTAACCAACATTGATAGGAATTTAAACAAATTAACCAGTAATAATTTAGCAGAAGTGAAGTATTTCTTTCACAAAAGAAACTTCAGCCTGCTGAAATGAGAAACTTTTCAAAGACCTGTTTATCACAGTGCACTTTAGCTCCCTGGAGCATTTGTTTACTGATTACACAGGACATGCCTTCCTGCTATGTGTTGGTTGGTTGTTGGTATCTGTGCGGCTTGTTCTGTGTGCTCCCTTCAAATGCTCCTGAACTTTCCTTGCCTCCACCCTCAGCGCTGGGGCTGCAGATGCTTGCTTTTGCACACAACTTCTGCAAAGGTGGCTGGGCAGCATAATTCAAGTAAATTCGGTGGCACAGCAAGCACTTTGCTCATTAGCTATGTCTCTAGTTCCTAAACTGGAGCTTTTATGCGCAAAAATAGTGTGCAAGTGCCTCAGCACCTCCTCTCTGCCTGCAGCAGGCTCAGTCTACGCAGCCTGCCAGGAACCTTTAGAAACAAGGAGGGTGGAGATGGGGGGGGGGAGAGTCACCTTCTCCTTCCGGTACTCCATCGTCATTTCAACTCCAGCATCAATCAGAAGGTGATGCCTCATGATGGGTAGAGAAGCAAGAGCAATTCATTCCTTGGCCTGCTTAGTCATGCTGTGTGTATTACCAATCTTTTTAACATACCAAGATTGCTAACTACATGCATATGTATATGTATGATGCATATTTGCAAGTATATTTATCTGACTTTGCAAGACAAGCCTCAGCAGAGGCGATGCCACAAAGGGATGCTGGCTGCTTCCCAGGTGTTTTCTATGCCATTTGAAGCCTAGCAACTTCCTGAAAAGAGAATTAAAGTTAATGTCATTTTTACAAAGAAATTTTAGGGAGAACTGTGATTTTTTTTTTAAAGAAACATATCTCTGAATTTATCTGAAGCAAAGCTTGCATTCTCAAAGCTTTTCTAACTTTATATTTGAATGATACAAAGATACATTTTTGTTTTGAAATTTTGAGATCACGGCATTTTAGTCTTCCCTTTCCTACCTTCAACCTCTCTATTCTTCGTCAAATTTATGGTCTCCTTTTTAGTCACTAATTTTTCTTTAACTCATACACTTTTGTTTATATACATATATATTCTTAAATATGACCTGTTTAGTTCATATAAGGTTACATCTGTGGATATTTTCAGGACTGACAGTTTGCCACTGGGAAACCAATTGTGCTCTTCCATGTGGGTAATCACTTCTGTTCCTAGCTTTCTTCATTTTTCTAGAGTTCTTTGTATAGGGTTGAGGCCTTGTAGGCTTTTCCTCACCAACTTTGGCATGTCATTTGGTATCATTCTGGTTCAGTTCATGTTTGGGCAGTCATGCTGGTGTGTTTTTATGGGTGTGACTCAGACATGGATAGTAATCAATGTTCCTGAGAAGCATTGAGACTCATTATTTTCCACTCTATTTCTTTTCTTGCTTGGAATATCTGCTAACTTACTTTCAATTCTTAGACCTCTTAATCCAAATGAATGAGATAATACAATTTGGTGGCAACGAGTCTAGGGCATCTTAGATGAATATTCTATGAAAAGAATTCCATTGTTATTTTCAATTTTTGACTAATCAAAAATTATGAACTTAATGCCAATAACTGGTAGTATAAAGATTTTCAAGATTTAATTTTTTTTTCTGTGCAATAGACCTGCAGAACAATCTCTGGGTGTAGTTGGGAAGCCGCATGTAAAATGAGGTGTGATTAGTGAAGATAGGAGACAAGAGCTACTGTAAGTTCAAGGAGCCCAGCCTCCTTAGGTATAAAGGTAGAAAGTTTATTGACTGGAGTCAAACAAAACAAAGGTGACTTCAAGTACAGACAACCGTAAGGATGTATTATGACAAGCTAAAGGAATATTATAATACATAGTGAGACAGCAAGGAGATCTCACTCTATCTGGCCATATCTAGGCATTCATCAACAAGGGCTTTCCTTTCACAGGGTACAAAGCAAGGCTGGGATCAACCAGTCTTAGAAGTTAAGGAAAAGTGGTTTTATCTAACCACAGACTTGATAGTGTTTACCGCTATCACTTTATTCTTCAAAGTAGTCAAGAGAGAGCTATGTATGGAGGTGGGGCCAGTTTGGAGGCCCAAGGGAAGGAGAGAATTATGGAAACAAAGTTTGGTTAATAAGCATTGTTTTTTTCAATGTCTGATCAGTTGGACATAGATAATGCACAAAACTGATGCTTGGATGGTCTAGGATAGATAACAAGAGAGTGTGTGATTACAGTTAATGTTTTTATGGGGGAAGTAAGGTTTTCAATAAGTCATTTCTAGAAGGAGAAATGAAAGATGTCTAAATCTTCACCATATATGTCCACCCACCTACCCCAATATCACAGGGTTCTGACAGTAGGAGATAGTACAAAAGAGTGGGCATTGGTGACAGAATTCTGAGGACGAATCTTAGATTCTAGAGGCACAGCAGAGAGCTCAAAACAAGGGAGTCTAAGGGTGCCAGTTGCCCAGCAAAAATGTCTGCATAAGGATGTTTACCTCAGAGAGAGGGTACAGAGACATGTTCAAACTCCAAATTTTGAAGTTTATGTGGGGAAGACACTACTTTCTGAAATAAGATACAATTTCCACTTAGAGCATCCAAGTATAGCTGATTAAGAAATCAGATGTAAGACTGAGAGCATGAGCAGGGACTTTTCTGCTTTCCAGTGGGTGAGAATGACCATAGACTCTGTATCTCGAAAGTGGTTCAGCTCTTGTAGGCTAGGGGCCATGGTGGCATGCACAAAACAAGAGAGCAGCCAGATCCTGCCACATACTATGTTTAAAAGGAGGGTCTATTACTAAAGAAAACTGACTTATTTTCAGCTTGAATAATAGCCTCATGCATCTTGGACCTCTGTCGTTTCCCTGAAATTTCTTTTTGTTTTGTAGGTCAGCTTACTGGGTCTCATATGGGAAAACGCATAGTTAAATTTAGGAAGAAAATAGAATATAAATAGATATTTTAAAGGATTGTAAGGGTTGAAGAATTACATGTCAAAATTGAGAATGTAAAAGTTAGATTCTGTGTTTCTTTACTTTAAATTTCTTTTCTATTTTTCCTGTGTTGATAGCATTAATATGAATATTGAATTATATTTTCTTTCAAATTGCGAATATACTGTTTATATGCAACACATACTTTGGTAAATGAATTGCATGTGGTTTGCCATTTATTTCCATGGGCAATTTTAAATTTATTTAAATATCCAAGAAGTACTCATAATATATAAATATAAATGCAATGAGATGGAAAAAAACTCGGTTTTATATTATTATTTCAGAAGAATATTGTGAAAGTTTTGTGTATAGGAAGAAAACATTATGTTCCTGATCCTGTATATTAAAGCTCCCAAGGATGAATTCAGACACTCCAATAACCTCAGAACTGCCCTCTGTAGTTGGTCTAGTCAACCTTGAAATATTGCATTCAAATTCCAAATGTATGTAAAAAGGCATATGGCTATTCTTTAGATTTCTCATCTGAATGCTCTCTCATATTTTATCATTTATTTATAACAGTGCTTAAATCCTTACTGTGGTATTCTATATTAAGCATACATTTCTTTATCAGCATAAAATCTTAGAGGATGGAGTTTGTCTTTCGGGATCTTTGACAACCCTATAGATCTAGATGCGGTGCCATATGATGAGTGTTAATTGATGCACATATGCATGCAATAAAAATTAGTGAAAAAGAGGCCCTGAAAGCTTAAGGAGTATATGTAAGGTCTGGAGGAAAGGGTGAAGTGTTTCACTTACAGTATAATCTCAAACGATAAATAAACACTTAAAATGAAAAGACTAGGCAACTGAAAACATGTGTTGTTAAAAAATTTTAAATCGACCATCATTCCATTCAAGATTGCAAATCTTAAAAAAATTAAAATTTTGTATAATTTAGACCTTACAACATGTTTAGACATTTGCATGTGGTGCAAATGCCATCTGAGGTTTTTTTTTCTCCTTAGATCCTGAGCAAGGCTTGCTCTCTGCCCTGTGATTCTTCTCAATCCTAATTTCCCTTCATGTTATAGTTGAAGGAGCTTTCCAAGAATAGAGATGGTGTTTCTCTATCATCAACTTTAGATTCACTCCCATAAGTTCCTCATTTTTAAGTCATCCTTAACCCTGGGACATGCCATAAAGAACCTTCCTTTGCATAGTTTGCTTCTTGTATTCCATGGTGAATTGCATATGGCACATCTGAAGCTCCCTAGATTAGTTTTCTAGTATCATTTTTTGTACCTTCAGTGTGGCATAAACTTACAGCCACTCAGCGTTAGTTGTTCATAGATCCTTCTTGTCTACCAAACTGCACGAATTATTCTTGAGGATGGATGGTACAATGTTCTTATTTGTCTGTCCAGGATTTACCCTTGTACAGTACCCATTGATAACTTATCAATAAGTGCTTATTAAATTAAGTAGTAAAAGTTTGCTTCAATAATTTTTTATTCTAAAATATAAGAAGCAATGAAATTTATAAATCTAAGCTTTTAGGAATACTTTTTTCTTCCTGGGAATCATAACTCTACAGATATAAATGTCCCTTAGATCTGTTGCTCTTAGTGAATATATATGTAAAATTTTAAATTCTGCATCATCATTATGGTTTGAATGTGGCCTCCCAAGTTCATCTATAGGAAACATGGTCCGTATATGTGTCTTAAAGGTATAGAACCTCTAAGAGATGAAGTGCAAAAGGAGTTCTTACCGTTGTTGAAGAGACTGCACTAAGGCCAGTCCTCAACAATGGGACCTGTGTTAGACCCCAAAGGGGCATTTCATTGTACAGAAGCGATGCATGTCTTTTTAATCTTTCTACCATATTACCATGCAATCTATCCCCCCGGGATATGCTCAATCACATGCCACTTGTCATAAAATCCCTACTAGAGCTCAGTTGGCATGGACACCACACCCTTAACATCCACAACTAGGGAACAAGTAAACTTTTCATTTATGTGCTCAACCTCTTTAGCAACAGAAAGTGGGATAATATGAGGGTATTGATAATCTCATTAGCATATTACTATTGCTATTCACTATACTATTCATCACTTATATACTTTTGAAAACCAAATAACAGTAAAAGCACTCTGATCATTGCATCACAGGAATGAACAGTGATATATTATGGTCTCTTAGATATGAACTGATGAATATATATATATATATATATATATATATATGTATAACTCTTATTTATCTAAATATATTCATGTAACTATCACAGCTATATAGCTACTGAGGTTAATATTTTAAGATTATAGTTGATGACAGAAACAACATAGCTACTTTAGACATAGTGTTTTGTAGTTAGCTTTGAACTTACAGTCAAAAGTATAATAAGAATGCTTGATGGGATCAGAAACAAGAATCATTAATTCTTCATGAGGGCATCAGAGAAGTTTCACAAGGAGGTCATTGTAAATGTATTCCTTTGAGGATGACTAAGCCTTTTCCAGGAAGAAGGTACCATTCAGAACCCCAGCACCTAGATCAGAAGGAATGTGGGTAGTCTCAGATACATAAGCAGAAATGAGTGTAGAAAGTTAAGGAGAATATTGCCACAAAAAATAGCAATTACATCCAAATAATTTTCTTTCTTTTTAAAAGTAGAATATTGCCAATACTTTAGTGTGTATTTGAATTACTTTTATTTTATTTTATTTGGTATTTCAAGACAGGGCTTCTCTGTGTTACAATCCTAGTTGTCCTGAAACTTGCTCTTGTAAACCAGGTTGGCCTCGAACTCATAGAGATCCACCTACCTCTGTCCCCTAAGTGCTGGGATTAAAGGTGTGCACCACTATCACCTGGCTGCCTTTATTTAATTGATGGAAGTATTAAAAGAAGTAATTTATAAATTAAAATATATCTGCCAGACAAATATATTAGAAAAAAGGTTAACATTCATAGCATAAATATGAATTCTTGCAGATTCATTATAGTTTAGCATTACAATACCAACTTTCAGAAAATAGAATATTTGAGTATATTTTATTAAACCAATAATTACATTACCATTAGTTAATATTGTTTCTATTTTACACTTGATTTAGACTTTTTCCAAGGCCATTGCCGAAATCTTAAAGCACTAGATAAAATTTTGTACGGATTTCTTTTGGAAACAAAATTTGTGGGTTTCTTTCATGTAAATGACGACTCCTTTTTAAAGATCATAATTGCATTCTCTTGGTAATGAATGCATTAGGACTAAAGCGCATTCATATTGTTTGATCTTATTTTTCCCTCTTGGCATTCCTTGCCAGTGTTCAGCTCCTAATAATTTAAAAAAATATTGGGTTGGCATAAAAGCAATAGTGCAACCATAGAAATAGTCGGAGCTGGCTGAGGCATGAGGCGCGTGGCTGATATCTTGGCACGTTGCTTTGCAAGTGAAGAGGAAACCTTCAAATGAATAGACACTCCCCGTAGTTTGGATTTCAAGAAGGCTTATTTTCAAATTGTTTTCTATTTTAAATTAAGCCATGACTATTCATAGTTAGGAGAGTTGCCTTGGCATTTCATGCACCATCTACTTGTTCAGAACTGTTCATCTGCACAAGCATAACCGAGTTGAAGTGCATACCTGGGTTGTAATAAACCACTGCAGTACATCAATAATTAAGGTTTGTCATCTAAATTTCCATAATATTATTTTCTCTCTTGCCAAAAAATTGTTTCCCAAAGACAACCACGTTTTTTTTTATGACGTATACATGTGTAGTCAAAATTTTTCTTTCGGCTGTCAGCTCACAAATAATGACATAGAGACATATTGCTTATGAAAGCTAGGTCTTTAGGTTTGTTTCTAACTAGCTCTTGTAACTTAAGTAATATTTTTAAATATTTAAACTTTGGTGCGTTATTCTGTTCTCACATGGTACATATTTTGCCTAGAACGTTGTCATCTTTGCCCTTATGGATTCTTATGATGTTATTTCATTCTATTCACTGTGATTCAATGCCTAACCATTCCTCTATTCTGGCTAACCACAATTCCTATGCATTCTCTGCTTCTAGGACATTTTCTATTTCTAATGACAGAACCTGAGAGCAAGAATGTTTATCTGTTTTCCTTAGGGGATTTTGTACCTTATAAGGTAGCAATCAAATATTTATTAAATAAATGAGATGATAAAATAATAAGATGATTAGGATGTTGATATTCTCTGCATCAACTAGCTGAAGAATTTTAATTTATTTTAACCTTTTAGGTTACTTAGTAAATTTTGTAACTGATGTAGTCTGTAATTCTAAAACTATTTTATTGTTATAAAGCAAAATATTACTGAATATAGTTTTGCCTTATTATGGATGGTGCATTGGCTCCAGAAATTTCCTGTGGATGAAAAAAATTGTCAAATATTAAAATCGCTCATAAAATAGTGCAGAATATGCATATAATTTACACACGTGCTCCTGTACACTTGAAATCGTTTCTATATGACTTAACACAAATGAAATGCATGTGCATTATAAGTAATTGTTATGTTATAGAGTTTCTGAGGAATAATGGCAAGGGAAAACAGTCTAGGCACTGGAAAAATTGATCAGTAGGTCAGAGATTTACTCCCTAAGTGTGCGGACCAGAGCTGACCTAACCAGAAGCCATATACCCACATACCTTCTACAGCAGCCTGTCTGTAATTCTAGAACCCAGGAGAGAGAGACATGGAATTCCTGGAGCAAGCTAATTAACTAGAGTAGAAAGTTGGCAAACTGGCTTAAAATGATAAACTCTCCTTCAATGTATCAGGCGGAGGATGGATAAGAAAGACCCCCAAACATGCACAAGGCTGCACAGCTTCAAGCCAGACTAACCTCCATCATTGAGAGAGGGATGTGAACATCCATAACTACTAATGACATATCTGTAATGGGTGCCCAGTTGCAAAAGAAAAGAGTCTTCTCCAAAGAAAATTCACTGGATTTAATTGTACTTCAGAATAGACCCCAGGCTCAGTAGTAGCTTGAGGCTACTACTGCTGAGGCTACTAACAGAAAATGAATATGAACTCAATGGTGTCTTGTGGATTGCTGTCTCATACTGCTTTGTTGGGACATTTTTTAAATTTTTATCTATTTGGTCTTTTGCTCGTACATTTTGGTTTTAATTTTGGATTCTCTGTGGGTTTTTTGTCTATTTTTGTCTGTCTTTCTGTGTTTGTGAGATAAAGGGTGTGTGTATGTGCATAATTTTTCTGTT
Organism: Alexandromys fortis; assembly: GCF_014885135.2. Lineage (NCBI taxonomy): Eukaryota > Metazoa > Chordata > Mammalia > Rodentia > Cricetidae > Alexandromys > Alexandromys fortis. The sequence continues at coordinate 13,209,818 of NW_026067938.1, forward strand.
TTGTTTAGAGAGTTGGGTGGACAAGAATGATCAGAACATATTATATGAAATATATTTTTCATTAAGAAAATAAAGAAAAAACAATAAATACAAATCAGCTCAAAGGAAAAAAATCAACATTACTCTTGGCTTCTGCATGAACACACACACACACACACACTACTTTTACATATACATACATTGTTACACACACACTCACACAGTCAAAAACATACTCACATGCACATTCACACACAAAGATGCACACACATACAAACGCAATCACACACATATACACAAATTCTCTCTCCTACACACATTCACACAAACACACATAAAACCACATGGGTCCCACAATACATTCCTGCATATTATATTTTTACATATAATATATTCTGATCAATCTTTCTCACACAACTGTTTCTCTATTTAAACACACACACATTCTCATTCAAAAACATAGAAAGACAAATACACATACGCATGCACATACACAAAAAACCCCACAGAGAATCCAAAGTTGGAGCCAAAATATACCAGCAATATGCAAATAATGTACATACATACACAGATATAGAAATAAATATACATGCTTAATGAGGATGCAGTATTTTGTACCAATTTTCAGTTTGTAGCCAAATCAGGGGTATGGAACTTAAAATATGGAATGTCAGGTGAAACGTGTTTCCCTAGAAAAATATTACATAAAAGATACAGCAAAATGTTTTCAAAAAAGATATCAATTAAATTTCACAAATTAGTCCTAACTACGATAATTAATGAGAATAAATAAAAAGTGTCTTTAAAACACATTTCCTAGCCGGGCGGTGGTGGCGCACGCCTTTAATCCCAGCACTCGGGAGGTAGAGGCAGGCGGATCTCTATGAGTTCGAGGCCAGCCTGGTCTACAGAACTAGTTCCAGGACAGACTCTAAAGCTACAGAGAAACCCTGTCTCGAAAAACAAAAATAAATAAAAATAAGTAAATAAATAAATAAATAAAACACATTTCATTAAGATCCCAATTTTCTCCCCGGCAATTTTGTCTTCTTCCCATAGCCAAGAGGATAACTATATGTTTTTCCTTGGGTTCACCTTCTTATTTAGCTTCTTTAGGTTCACCAGGTATACACTCCGTGACCTTTATTTATGGCTAGAAACCAATTATGAGTGAGTACATCCCATGTTCATCTTTTTGGGTCTGGCTTACCTCACTCAGGATAGTGTTTTCTATTTCCATCCATTTGCATGCAAAATTCGAGAAGTCATTGTTTTTTACTGCAGCATAGTACTCTAATGTGTATATATTCCACACTTTCTTCATCCATTCTTCCATTGAAGGGCATCTAGGTTGTTTCCAGGATCTGACTATTACAAATAATACTGCTATGAACATAGTTGAACAAATGCTTTTGTCATATGATAGGGCATCTCTTGGGTATATTCCCAAGAGTGGTATTGATGGGTCCAGGGGTAGGTTGGGGTGGGATGGGGATAAGGGGGGATGGGGAGAGAAAAGTGAGAAGGGATGGATTGGGGGAACTTGGGGAAACAGGATGATTGGGACAAAGGAAGGTTGGATAGGGGAGCAGGCAAGCACATATCTTAGTTAAAGGAGCCACCTTAGGGTTGGCAAGAGACTTAAACCTAGAGTGGCTCCCAGGAGCCCAAGGTGATGTCCCCAGTTATTTCCTTGGGAAGCTGAGGATAGGGAACCTGAAATGACCCTATCCTATAGCAATACTGACGAATATCTTGCATATCACCATAGAACCTTCATCTGGTGATGGATGGAGATAGAGACAGAAACCCACACTGGAGCACATGGACTGAGCTCCCAAGGTCCCAATGAGGAGAGGAAGGAGGGAGAACATGAGCAAGGATGTCAGGATCGCGAGGGGTGCACCCACCCACTGAGACAGTGGGGCTGATCTATTGGGAGCTCACCAAGGCCAGCTGGACTGTGACTGAAAAAGCATGGGATAAAACCGGTCTCTCTAATCATGGCGAACAATGAGGGCTGATGAGAAGCCAAGGACAATGGCACGGGGTTTTGTTCCTACTTCATGTTCCGGCTTGGTGGGAGCCTAGTCAGTTTGGAGGTTCACCTTCCTAGACATGGACGGAGGCCGGAGGACCTTGGACTGGCCACAGGGCAGGGAACCCTGACGGCTCTTTGGACTGGAGAGGGAGGGGGAGAGGAGTGGGGGAGGGGGAGAAGGGTGGGAAGAGGGGGAGGGAAATGGGAGGCTGGGAGGAGGCAGAAACTGTTTTTTTTTTTCCTTTTCTCAATTAAAAAAAAAAAAACACATTTCCTTGTATTTCCCAAGGAGAAAGAGCCGAATGAGTGGTGGCATCTGCTGGTTGTATTTTGAGATATTGACTTGGAAGAAACTTACAGGGATATCTAAAGTTAAAAATTATTGCAAAATGAGATTATTATGAAGTTTGACATCTGTGCTATACCTATGATTCCCATGTAACAGCGGAAGGGCACTGAACCTCAGAAACTTTAATATTAAAGTTGTAGTGTTGTTCCAAATAGCTACTGGGTGACAGATATCTGCTGGAAAATTTTGGGGAGGGATATGTTTGGGTCGATTTAATTCCACTGTGCACTGCAAGCTACAGACCATAATACTACTCACTTTGGCACCTCAGGTTTTCCAGATAACAAAAAGAATTATTTCCCAGCCTAACAGAGAACTAGCGCCCCTGTCCCTTCTTTGTGTGTCTGGTTTTCAATGGGTCAAAGATGAAGAATTTTGAGACTCGTGATAACTTTGGAGGTGAAATTAAGCTACCAGATGCTCTTATTGATTGATAGTCATAACTGTTTCTGTGAGTTTTATTTTTAATAATATAAATAGTCAAAATACCTCACACTCCATATATATATATACATACATATATACACATATATAATATATTAAATGGGAACATTTACAATTTACCCTAACTTTTCAATGAACTACCTCTGATCTACCTCTGGTATAGACCAATAATCTTTCTAGAGACTGATTTTGTCAGTTCCTTGAGGGTACAATCTAATGCTTCATGCACACATTTCCTCTACCGTAAATTTCTACCTTATTTATTTATTTTTTGCACAGATTGTTCATTGGTTTTCCTTCCTCAACAAAGAGGTTTGTAAATCATCTTATGCTTAGGGAGTTTTCCCACCAGGATTGACTCCGGTGTTCAACGATTCTTTTTGATATTAGGGAGGATAATTTAATACATGCCACATCTTATAACCACTGAAGTTACAATGAAGGTCTCCAGAATGTGTTAATTACATACCAACAGCCAAGGTACTTTCTAGTCCTATAAGTAATGTCTTTTGCTGTCCTTTATTAAAAGAGATTAGGGAGCTCTGGGACTGAGAAAGAGGGTTCCTGGTGAGATGTGAAGAAATGGGATACTGGTTTGTGTCGCTATCAAATAGCTTTCAATTGAGAAGATGGCTTACAGTAACCAAATGAGACTCAGATGAAACTGTATTATATTCAGTGAGGGTTCTTATTCACTGGCTCATATACCCATTACACAATCATTGTGGCAACCCGGTGAAAATGTGGAGAAAGTGGTTATTTCAGAGCACTTATCCGCTGGTTCACTTATCCAGTGTGTTCAGAGAAATGAAAACTGACAGGATTCCCAGGAGGGCTGCTGTCAGGGTAGTGATGCTTTTGATTAGAGACCGAAGCAGGCCATCTTCTGAGGCTATTATTTGGATTAGTTCCCAGGGTTGAGAGTTACCACCACAATATCGTTAAGAAGAAATTGTCTTGCCAACTATTCAAATAAAACAAATAGGACTGTGATTTAATGCTACGGGGTTTAAAAGAATTTGGGAAAGCCACTGCAAAGCTCTTCTTTGAAACTGTTCTGACTATATAGCATAGAAATGGAAGAGATAACAGCTTCGTGAGATAAACTCAAGGCAGGGTGATGTGCCTAGCATGCCAATTCATTATCGCAGAGGGCAGAACTTAGGCTTTGTAGAAATCCTTATCTATTGCATCACTAGACAGGATTTTCCATCTTTAATACCACGTTGCTAACACTATCACTGTATAGATGGAGACGACTGGTAAATTGAAGAGCAAAGATAAGCTTTTCTATACCTCGGAAACTTAGTGCCACTTTAAAAAGAAAATTCTTTGATAACAGTAGTATTAAACGACTTAGATTAATCAATTAATCTAGGTGGAGGCAAATATATCTTCATACTGAGACTAGATATGTGATCATATTGGAGTAAAATAGCACAGGTATAAGATATCATAAAACCCATTTATTAGTCATGAAGGTAAACTATCATTGTATGAAATTCTTGCAGCTCCAAATGTGCTCACACACAGCCTCTTGCAATTAGATGATCTCATACAAAAGCTCAAAATGCACAAAATATGATTTGGTGTTTACTTTTCTTCACCAGGATCAGAAAACTTTGCTAATAAATAAATGAAGGTGGACCAGAGATGTGATGAGGAGATGGAGAAAAATCAGGATCGTGATGAGGGAAGATGGAACCTAAAGGTGGTGTAGAAAGGGGTACCGCTTCTAAGGGCAGAATAGATGGTCACCGTCAAAAAGACACATAGAACCGTGTCAATAAAGACCGAGATACATGGCAACAAGTGGAGAACATAGCTGTCTTCTAATCTAAAAATATTCTAACCCGATTTTAATATGCTTGGGTACTTTATAACATAATATGAAGATGGCATTCAGAGGAATTGTTTGCTATTTTAAGCTGTTTGCTCTAGTAAAAGTGTATTATTACTTATTGTTATTTCCAATAGCTTTGCTTTATTTAGAATATGTAGGATATAATAAACGGTTCATTGCACACAGAAAGGAAGATAAGACTAAAGCTTAAACATAAAATGCACCCCTGAAAAAAACATCAAATTATAATTTTTGCATATGCAATTGCTCAATAGAGTTTCTTAAATATAGCAATGAACTAGAGTGAATAAGTCTAGCTTATAATTTAGAAAGGGCATGTCAAGAATAAAATTGCAGACTCTTCTATCACACGCCTGATTTCATCTGGTATATATCTAAACTTGCTTAAAAACCATTGCCATAGCAGGTATTTGAAGCTGATCTTCAAGGCTGTCATATGGGGATAATAACCTGTCATAATAGGAAGGCTTATTCTTAGATGCCTTTTTCAAATGTGTACTGATGAATATCAGGTTGGAGGTGAGGGATAGCCCTTCTGTAATGTACTTCTGACACCAGATTTTCAGTGTTATTTGCAATTGACCAGTTAATTATTGGAAAAAGACCCTCTGAATCATCTACTGATATAGCTTACAACTGTCATTCTCTCTCTCTCTCTCTCTCTCTCTCTCTCTCTCTCTCTCTCTCTCTCTCTCTCTCTCACACACACACACACACACACACACACACACACATTCACAGATACTGTGCATATAGTATCTTAATATTTTATATATAAAATGCATGTGTGTGTGTTTTTAAAGGCCTTTCACCCTTGTTATATTGTAATCAAACAAATAAGATACCTTAAAACTCCTGATTTATTGATTGAATTTCAGATGTCAAAATATTTTCTGACTTAGTTTGCCGCTCACCATGCCCCCGTGTCTGGGCTCTGTGCGCTGGCACCCAGTTCGCGAGCTTCGGGCAAGGGGGCTGGAGATTAAAATACACAGACACACATAGAGAGACAGCGACACTGGTCATCCTTGAATTCTCCAAGAATGTCCCCTTTATTGTGTTCAGGGAAAGAGTATATAGAGATAGTCACGCCCCAGCCAAACCCACCAGAAACCACTCTCCTGCCATCAGGAACTCCTGAAGGTCTCGTGGTCAGAGCAGCTGTAGGCACTCAGATTAAGGGATTACAAGAAATTCAGGATCTGGGGTCTCACTGCTCCCAACATTAGTTGTTTCATTCTCTATATAAAACTTGTTGTGTAGTATGTAAACCTCATATTTTAATGAGTCTTGGAGCTTTTAATTCTCTCCTAAATATCAAAGTACAGCATGAGAATCTGCTGAAGCAAGTGGACAATTCATAGTTTTGGAAATTCTGACCTTCCATCCTGAATGTAATTATGACTATCTAAGGTTTATCTGGAGACTGAATCCTATCCGGCGATCTTTGGTCTTAGTTCTGCTCTACAGTTTAAATATAATTGTTTATATAAGTGGCAAGGGTTTTTTCTTGAGCTCTTAATTCATCAAGTTTTGTGGTTTTTATATAAATGATGGGATAGGCAAATAATAATAACCCATTCTTGGGCATTCTTCTTCAGCATTTCACATATTTGTAAGTCTGACATCTTGTGAGATTATCATAATAAACATGTGGAAAAGATAGATTAAGGATTATTTCCTATGTCGTAGAGCTGAAATAAATATTCAGGAAAGTTATAAACCATATAATGTTACACAATTTATACATCTCAGTCCAGAGATTGTAGTCATAACTTCTGGTTTTCTTCTATTTCCCCGACATAGATATTTGATCTCTAGATTAAAGAAATTGGATAAGGGAACAGTAAAGGACCAGAATCTGTCTGGGTGGTGGAATGATAGCTTTGTATTCACAAAATCTTGACTTTGGTCTCCAGAAGTGAAAAACAAAACCAATCATAGCCATGTAAATTAATAACAGATAGTACACATTATATAATAAGTGAAATAACTGAAATAGATTGTTAGAAAGTGCAATTTCATAGAAATTAGACTTTAGCATTACTATGACTGCTTTTGGATGAGGCGGACTGAATGATACTGTGAAAATTTATGAGCATGTCTATCTTATTTTCTACCCATGTAGAAGAAAATAATGCACTTTGTACCCTTAAAGTTATACTCTTATGAATAGTATGTGTTTGTGATTATATCTGAATTATTTCTTTTCTCTTTTGATTTTTTTCCTTTTACTGGTGATATATTTCTCTCATATAATATATCCTGATTATGGTTTTCCCTACTTTTACTCCTCCCACCTCCTCCTTTCCTCCCATGCCATACAGATCTGCTCCCTTTCTCTCTTTCATCTGAAAACAAGCTTCTAAGGGATAATAATAGCATTTTATAAAATATAATAAGTTAAAATAAAGTCTAACGCATTGCTGTAGAATAAACAGAAATAAAAGAGCCCAAGAGAAGGCACAAGAATCAGAGATGCACTCTCTCACACACCTAGGAATTCCAGAATGTATACTCTGGAAGCCATGATGTACACCCAGAGGGCCTGCGGCAGATCTTGTTTTCTTAGAGTCTTCCCTCCCTTCTGGCTTCACATTATTTCTGCCTTCCCTTCCAGAGGGTTCCCTGAGCCCTAAAAAGAGGGATTAGATGATAAAAAAGAGGGGTTAGATGGCGACAATCTATTTAGGGCTGAGAATTCAAAGATCAATCACTATATACTATCTGGCTGTGGGGCTCTATATTTGTTCCCATTTGCTTCAGGACGAAGCTTCTCTGATGGTGGCTGAGCTTTATACTGATCTATAAGTTCAGCAAAATGTCATTTCAGTGTTCATTTGTGTGTGTGTGTGTGTGTGTGTGTTTTCTTTTTCTTTAGACCGGTAGTATTTGGTTTAACCCTAGGTCTCTGGGCTATCTAATGTCAGGTTCTTGGCCACCCAAGTAATTTTCTGTATAGATTCCATAATGGAGTGGATCTTAAGTCACATCAGATGTTGGGTGGTCACTCCCACAATCTTTTGGCCACCATTGTCCTTGCATATCTTGCAGGCAGGACACCATTGTTGATCCAGGATTTTGTGACTGAGTTGGTGTTTATATTTCTCCATTGATAGCATGTAAAGTACCTTCCCATACCAAAGAAGCTAACAGGTAGGGGTAAGGGCTCTATGTAGGCATGAGCTTGCCCTGTCTATGGTAAATGAGTTATATAGATGTTGCCTTTAGCAATGGGGTTTTGCTGGCATTTTGTGGAGAGCAACCTATATAGTCTTTGCATCAGCATGAGTTTCTTGTTGATTCTCATGAGACCCAATTGGCTAACAGCTCAATTAGATGTAAACCACTCCTGGTATTGGAAACTTCTTTTGGTGACAAGAGATGCCCAGTTGGAGCTCTTTCTTCCCCATTATCTGAGAATTTCCTTTAGATCACCTTCATAAATATATGCATTTTTAGGAAACTTCTGCTGTATTAAGGTTTTATACTGTACTGCAAAGAGCCGTTAGTTTCTTAAACAATAAATTCTACTGTTATTTGATACCCATGCCTAAGCCATTTGTAGGTTTTAAGTCCCCTTATAATAAACTGCTGACATTTTGGCAATGAGAAAAATGATACGGTATTAAGCAAAAATGTTTCAACATAGAGCAAACAAGTGGGATCCATTGGTATAAAGCTTAGAACTTTACTTCTTCTTTGCTCTACCATTGTGTTCTTTGTGAATCACTTCCAGTAATGTATCCTTCTCTCTTCCTGTCAGCCTGCTCTTAGATCAGAGTTATTAAGAGGCAATAATGTAATGAGTTTTAGTGGAGTGGGTTTGTCACTCAGCCAAAAGAGTTTTCATAACATCTGCTCTGCATTTCTAAGTCGATCCAAAGCCATTTTTATCTGTATTTCTAAACATTTACCTGTGTCTTGTTGAGTTGTATTACACATGGAGAAAATTTAGTTGAGAAAAATGTTCATACAAATTCTCTAATGAGGTTATGTTCTTCTGTTTTCTATTAGAGATTACCCTTTTTAAAAACATAATCTCTTTATTGCTTCTTTCTGAATTTCACTTCATGTACCCCAATTCTGCTCATATCCAAGTTCTCTTGTATCTGGCCCTCATCTTTGCAGTATACCCCCCAAAATTTTAAAAAAAATTAAAACCAAAGCAAATCAACCAACCAAACAAACAAGCAAAATAAAATCAAACAGTAAACCTTTTTGCTCCTCCATCTTTTCCCATCTCCACAACATCTCTTCATTTGTCGTAGTGGCATTGAGAGTCATGGTTTGTCACCATGTATCCTTTTATTCAATCAGCCTTACTTGCAAATATTCATTGCAATAAGTCATTGGTCTTGTCCAAGGTTTCTGGTTTCTGGTACAGCATCATTACTGGGTCCTCACTAAAACCACCTTGGGTAACCCATGGCTATCCTGAGTCATGGAGATCCTGCAGATATCATTGTATAGTTCAAACCCTTCATGGGCTCCAACAGGGTAGATGTTAGGGTGGGCCAGCCCAAGCCCCTGGATGTGGGCCTGGGTGGAAGCCGAACTGTTTAGTCCAGGTCACTGGGGCCACTTCCTTGGGTGAGGGACAGAGCCATCTCTTCTACACCTATGTCCTCTGGACCAGTTCTCCCACCATTGTATGGGGTGGGCCCATAGAGATTAAATTTTAAATAACTAGATGCAAAATACCTAGATTGTGAAATTAAGCACTGTTTTATGATTGTGGTACAGAAGTTAGCAAATAATGGTCTGTAAACCCAGTTTGGTCATATGATGCCTCCTTAAATAATGCCTTGTTGGAGTACAGCCTCTAACTTGTTCGTGTATTGCCTGGAACTGTTTCAGAGAGCAATGACCAAGTTCAACATTGTCAACCCACTCCATATGTTTTCAGGACCTTAGTTATTCAGTCTCTGGCTTGTTGCAGCGGGAACAATTGATGTTGGCACGTTCTCCAGCTTAGTTCAACTAGTGCTATTTCTCACATCTATTTAAATTCTTATAGTTGTTAATATTTTAATCTATTTGGTAATTGTGATTCCTTTTGTGCAGACACTTCACTATTCATTTGTGACTGAGTATTGTTATACCACGGAAATGTTTTGATTTTAAGCTAGCCTACATTTCTTTGAAGAACTATTTTAATGACAACCATGTAACAAGCCATTGGAAGGATAGAACGTATGAATCACTTCACCGCCCCTGTATATTGACCATATAAGCAACGCTTTTCCTGAAAGCAAGGGCTGGTTCATGTTTCTAAGCTAACAAGTCTTAGTAGCTAATACACAGCTTTAATGCATGATTAACAGCTCACAAAGATATCACATCTGAATAAATAAAACGCTAGGCTTCTAGCAGGCCAAGCTCTCTTCCAATAAAAGTCTCTAGATGTTATAAGAATAATCATAATCATATGAGTTTTCAAATGTCCAGTGATTTTAAGAATTATAACAATAGCAATGATAATAAAAACTAACCTGCATATAGTACCTGCCATGTGCATAAGTGTCTCATATGTATTCATTGATTTGGTCTGTAACAGATGAGTACTTATATTGACATCTTGGAAGTAGTGTGGTTTGTTTGTGTCCCTGATGGACTGCATCACTCAATAAGTTCTAACTGCTCTCATACTTATTTGATTGTGTCATCAGATTGCTTGCAATGTAGCTATCCTTCAAAATCAATCAGATTTACTCATATCTGTACATCATTATAAACAAATTGCCGTGTCACTGATGTCTTCGTATTCCATGGTCAATTTGTAGTAAAACATATTTTTCCTCTTGCTCAGCCATGCTCAAAATACTCAGATTAAATGAACTTTTAAAAATCATGGACTCAGAGACTCTGGAATCCCCTAAAAAATGGAAGAAATGGAGGAGACATCACTTTTCTGCTCTTGTTTCTGCAGGATGCAGCTTTGTCCACATTGCCAAGAACATCAAGAACACCAAGCTGCTAAAGACTTTGATTCTTTCTTGCCTTTATGATTTTTTGGTTATATTTACTTCTAATCATGTATAACTTTGGCCAAGTTCCTTATTAACAGCCATCAGAGTGGAGGAAATTGAAGTCCAATACATCTTTTTATTTATTTTTGTTTGCTTGTTTTCTCTTGCTTAGCCATTTCTAATTCTAAGCCTGTGTTTGTAGCTATATATTAAGTATAGTAGACAATAGGCTTACTTTCTGGTACCATCAAAATGAGGAAAGCATTCCATGTAGTGTTCATTCATTGAGCTTAAGCCAGGGAACATAGTAATGTATGCACTTTAAAATGTAAACTGTATTCATAATAAGGGTTTTTACTCATCTTTTGGTTTTTAAATGACTTATTTGTTTGCAATCCATAATGAAGAAACTAAGGCATAAATAAGGGTCTCAGATGTAGTAGGTGTATCCCTGGGACTGGAAATCCAAGCTGCCTTTTTAAAACTTGGTAAGAATAAGCACATTTTTTGTTTCATACATCAATTTGTTTAAGAATTTTTTTCTTACCTACTTTGCATCCTGAGTCCACAGGATAGCTGTTCTTGGTTGCTTGCTGGATATATAGATATACGTTACCAAACGTTCAAGAACCATTTCCCTTCATTTGCAGAGCTTTCCAACTGCTAGGCAGAAAAGGGATTACAGATATTTTTTTTTTCCTTTCATCCCTCAGGACATTCAGCACAAACCAGCAGCCTTAGCAGTGAGCAGCCTTGTGCTTAATCTCCTCTGCTACCTTTTCTTGAATGTGTTGTCCATGAAAACACTTGAAAAATGCATGTTCAAGATATGTATTACCAGTAAAAGGCCATTTAACGGATCAATTAAAACTTCAAATTTAAAGTTGTAAATACGGCAATGATATGTACTTATAGAAAATAGAAGTAATAAAATATTGAAAATATAATAAAATGTAGAGTTGGTAAAAAGCATTTTCTAGAGGCAAGGGATGGGGCAAGGGAAAGACAGCTAGTAGTATTTCTGAGAGTTCAACAAACATATGGATTGGGAATGAAATAGGATACTCACAGCTAAAGAGGAAATTAAATGGCTTCTATAATTATGCTTTATTTATGTCTGTCCAAGTACAAAGAGTGGATAAAACGGAAATTTCTAAGTGGACATAAGTACCAGAAAATTAAACTCAGAAGACACACATGGCCTTGTACAAAATGGGGAATCTTTTACATTTATGTCTAACATTCTAAAAATGTTAGAGTGCAGAGAACTCTGTGCAATTCAGATTGTCCCTGTCCGTAGAAAGGTTGTAACAGTTCAGAAATAATCTTATAGAACAATTCATCCTCTCTCTTTTCTTTTCTTTTCTTTTCTTTTCTTTTCTTTTCTTTTCTTTTCTCTTCTCTTCTCTTCTCTTCTCTTCTCTTCTCTTCTCTTCTCTTCTCTTCTCTTCTCTT